>NC_056744.1:111859669-112072169 GCF_019279795.1 Protopterus annectens
CACACTAAATGTAGAAAAGTACATAGTATCCTTTAACAACAGCAGCAAAAAGCTGTCCCTGCCTGTTATGTTGTAAGGGGTATTTCTCTTTAGATAGACATGCTAAGAGACCAGAGTGCCTACGTGGACAAGTCATTCTCATTTGATCATCATGTTTCCACCACAGTGAGGTAATCCTTCTATCTGGACCAGTTACATTTAAAGGGAATATCGTCAAGTTCCTAAGAAATCATCCTACCATTGTACTCATTCATTATCAAACCCATCACTGAATACAGTGCTCCACTTAGTCACACAAATCCAAGTATATCACTCATTCAGAAAGTCCTCAAAGATTTCTAACCAAGAAAATTAAAGGCCATAAATCTTTAACTATCCTAATAGATTAGTTTGACACTCCTTATGAGGTGGCCTGTGTCACACCTTTTGAGTCATGAAAGACAAAATTCTATTTGACCTCATATTTATTTACAAAACCAACAGCTCTCCAAACACCCTTCAAGGATCGTAAATCAACACTTACAAAATAAACAAGACTCACTAGTGAGACAGATTCCTAACTCAACCCATTCTCAGCCTACAGGATAAATTAGTAAACCAAAGAACAAATATAAACACCAAAAACACACACTCATACACTGCAGGGACTTCAACTAGAACTCAAAATAACCACAAGACATAAATCCAATCACTGTTTTTTGTTTGATAAGCGCTTTAGTTTTATTGAACTTTAAACCTTCATCAGATCAATTTTAGAACATTAAAAATCATATATTTATAGGTTAATTACAGTTGATGTCAAAGCCAACACCCCTTCTATTTAACAAATTTAAAGACACAAAGTCCATAAAAACAATAGAAACAATATATTGGATCGCTACAAACCAATCAAGAAATAAGTTTACAAAAAATACAAATAAAACATTAATAAGTAATTCTCTCTCCAATGATTTTAATTTTAAGAGACAACTAATAGAGACTTGCTCATTTAGACCAGGCCAAGTACTAGCGTTAAATAATAGCTGCCAATAAAGGTCACATTTCTCTAACTTTAATGTCCATGTCCCATCTCAGCCCTATTGGCAGAATCACAACTACCTGAATCAGAATCATAACACAACCAAATTGGATAAAAATAACTCCAAGTTTTCCACTTTTCCTATCAGATTTATTCAGTGGTAATCACAGCACTTTTCAGTCCTTTTTGAATTCTTCATTATACCATTCTACTTTACCATCTTTGTTTTCACTCCATTAAATCTTTATCTTCCTTTCTGTTCAACACAACAATCAGCCTCATATTTCCTCAGTCCATATCCTCTATTGCAAACAACTGCTGTTCCACATATTCCATCTGTCTAGCCATTTTGTTTCCTTTATCATGAATCTCACCACCTTGTTGTTTTACCAGGATTGTGGCAACTTGACGATTATGTAGAAACTCAGCATCTTCAAGTCACCTCCAGCTACCTTACATGACCAAATAAAAGTCATATCAAATGCAATGAATCGTCAAATCTCTTCGAATAAAACATTTTTTCATTTCAGGTCAAATTAGCTTCTTTGCTCAGCATCATACTCTTTCAATTTAAGTTGTATCTTTCAGTCAAATTTCAGTAATTACTTCTTCTTTAAAGCTCATCATTTCCACAGTACTTTCAATATCTTTGAAAATCACTTAGCAGGTGATGCCCTCACACACCACTGTCACAAATTTTAACTTAAGTGACTTAATTTAAACTAAAAAATAAGACTTTATTTGCATAAGATACACTGAGTCACCCAGGGAGAACAAAAGCCTTAGGAAACACTGCAAGACATACCTGAAATTCTGATTCTTCGTGTATCAACCTACATCATAATGAGGGATTCAAAATCATTGGTTACTTGCTTTTTAAATCATCTAAATTTGGTAGCAGTTTTATAGAACTGTATTTGACCCCATGTAAGTTTGTTACCATATATAATAGATTTCCATATAAGCAGAAATGTTATCAGCAGAAAATAAGTATGGGTGCATCCAAGGCATCATCTTATGTATATACTTATTATGGTACAGTGAAAAGCATACCTTGTAATATGACCTTGTTATATGACTTTGTTATTTACCTTGTTATATGACCACCTTAAAAATAATAAACTAGAGGTTATCTCCAATAAAATAGCTAGGTTTGCATTCATTTTACCAAACCATTCACACCACTGCCTAGCCCTGAAGCATCTACACTGTCTCAAACTACCTAATTACCTTACCTACTCCTAAACCCTCAGTGCCCACAAAATAATACACAAACCTGACACCTGCCCATCATTACAAAACATCCTCAAGCACTACTTCCCTCCTGAAAATCTCCACTCGCAGAAAAAAAATATCTCCATCCAGGAACAGGTCTCATAATAGTGCAGGTGACTGACTTTATTCAACCTATAGTGCTAAGCACCCCTCCCACCCTAAAACAAGACACGTTTCAAATGCAACCTAAAACACCTAACATCCTCATGGCTATGCTCATGCTCCCATCCTGACTAAACCTACCTTTCTGTTTCTCTTCCATTGCCAATCTATCAGTCACTCTCACTCTTTCACCTTTCTTATCCCTGCCTCTTTATCTTTCATCCCCACTACTGCTCCTCCAAGTAACATATGGAATTAACCCTTAACCACCTCATCATCTTACCTATTTATTGTTATCTCAACCTCACCACTATCAAAACTTTCTCTACTTGTGTTTTTTTTATTGTTTCTACTTATACCCTTCTTCCTCCTGCTCTATTTTCTGTTCCTGCTCTAATGACATCCTACCTCATTAATGTAAAAAAAAAAAAAAAAAAATATATATATATATATATATATATATATATACTGAACATACATGCATTATCATTCCTCTTGTATCTCCAGCTATTACATGTTAATGTCTTTGTCTTATATAAAATAAAATGACTTCCAAATTATACAGGAAATGTATTTACTATTTCTCCCAATACTACCTGCAAAGTAATGCTTAAAATATTTAATTTTTATTGTTCATTGTAAATATACATTTTATGTGGAGCCTTTCTGCCTGGGCTTCCACTGAAAATGGGACTTGTGCCCAGTCAGGCTTTTCTGGTAAAGACAAAACAATAAATAAAGAAATAAGTGAATAATTTTATTAAGTTGCATCATGTTTTAGACATGTTATTGATAATGATTATTCTATTAAGAATTTGGTAAGCTTTGGGTATCTTTTCTAGGTGTGTCCATGACTGATGCTGTCTGTTAAAGGCTGAGAAGAATTACAACAAAACATCCAACACTTGTTTTCCATGTGATAACTTACAGGAGCATGGACAGGGAACACAGGTGCTGACTTTGTGGGAACATGGCTGAAATTCTTGGCTAGGCTTATAAGGGCCTCCGGGCTAATAGCCTCATATCGTCCTATGAACCTATGAACCTACGCTCACAGTTTTCAAAATTGTTTATGTTTTCTTTTGCCAGTTCGTCCCCCACTGCCTACCAGTCATCAGACTCACCCTGGCCAATAGAAACAATTGTTCCCCATCACCAGGGCAAGAATCAGCTGAGACAGCCCATCATTTGAACCAGCCATCTGGGTGGTTCCACTTTTTCTTGCGTGTGCCCTTCCTCCTACATGCACTCAAAAAGAATGGAGGGGGCCATGCAAGTGACTGACAATGGAGGCTGATTGTTCACTTTCACAAGGTGTGTTCCCCCCTCCCCCATCCCTCCCATGGAAGCAAGAGCAGTGGATTCCCCAGTTTTTACAATGGAAGTCACACTGACTCTGTGTACTCCTAAGTGCTTGCAACCATCCCCACCCCCAGTTGAGGAGAATGGGCCATTTCCTGCCTGGTTCCTTCAGTGCCAGGCCAGCTAATTGAACCCAAGTCACCTAAGGGCTCCATCCGGCTGTGCCACAGAGCTAGGCATGGAACATTGCTTAATTTGAAAGGCAGTCAGTGTAAACAACATACTACAGAACAGAAGTTGTCACTTCCAATATGTCAAAAATAGTATACTAGAGGGCAATCCTTCATAATATACATAATACTTCAGATATAATTAAGAGAAATAATGCATTAGAGCTGGAAAAGTCATTTGTTTAGAAATGGGACATGATATCAATATATTAAACAAAGAGTAGAACCAAGTCAAGCAGGCAGGGTAGACCCATATTTGTATGCTACAACTTTATTTTATAACAGATTACAACAATGTTAATAAAACCTTTGAAAGACCTATTCCTGAAAACTGGGACAATTTACTACTATGAAAGGTACATATTATAATGATAATAATAAAATGAGGCTGGCACAGTGGTTAAAATGTTTACCTCAAAGGTACAGGGTCTGACTCTCACCTTTGAGGGAAATTGACAAGGTTTAAAATGGTCTACAAGGGCAGCTAGCCTAGCACTTACCTATGATCTATGAACCAATAAAATGAAAGTATAACAGAATGGTGCCTTCAGATGTTGTCACTGTGGTACAGGTGATTATATTTCAATTATAAATGTTTATTAACATCCAAAAAATTGTAGAAAATGTCTTAATTGTTAAGCAGGTTGTCAGATATGTGAACAATATATACATATTGTACCATTTTATATATTTTTTGTTTTGCAATTATTCAGAATGAGCACTGTATATACATATTTTAGAACATTTAAGATCTATTAAATGCTCTAACAGTGCATTAGCAAAACATACATTGGACTGAGGCCATCAAAGTATGTTGGAGTACTGAATACTACAAGTATTGACAAGAATTCATGTGACAAGAATTTAATAATTTATGTATTTATTTACTTATTTATCCTTTGTTGACTTGGTTAATCCCACTAAGCTACTGTCCTCTTATCCGGAGAGACCAGAGGTGGTATTTCTACTAGTGAATGATTTCCTTCTATACAACCACTTCTTAGTAAAAAGGAATCCTTTCTGAACAGCCACAGGTCACCCATATTTCATCATGACCTCCTGCACTACATCTTTATGCAGGAATACTTCATAACGTCAGTCTGTAAACAAATGTCAATCCCCCATGCCTTTGCTAGACATATATGCCACTTTCCGTCCTTCCCCTTCAGTTCTACATGCTCCTGAAGATGTAGGGGATCTGTATTATGTCCCCTTGCCTTCTTACCTCTAGTGTCTGCTTTCCCAATGCTCTAAGCCTTTCCCTGTATCCAATTCTCCTTACTATCTAACCATCCAATGCACATATTCAATCAGCTTAATATGCTTCTGATCAGATTCTCATACATAACACTGTGATCCAGTTGAGACCTCACTAGCATCCTCGATAATAAGAGAATGTACTGTGCCTCTGTACTCTAAAGTCCATGCCCCTGTCCATGCATGGCAGAGTCCTCTTGATCTGCTACCATCATGTCACAGTACACTGTATAACTCAGCATAGAAATGATCATAATATCTATATTAATTTGTTTCTCTAGATTCACACTAGAGTCACTTTCCCTAACAAATATTTAACCTTTCCATTTTCCTCATTGAAGTGCATAACCCTGCATGTTTTTGCTTTGAACCTCTGCAAAATGTACTAGTTCATGCTCTGGGCTGCCCTGGCAGATTCACAACTAGAACTGCAGTCTTGGTGCCATCAGTGATTGCGCTGATATTATTCCCTAGGTCCAGTGTAAAATCTGCCTAAGATATGGTAAGCACGACTGACACCAGGTACAGGTGCTGCAGTACTTCCTTGACCACTGACTTCTAATACAGCAACTACTCTCTTAACTATCAGAATCCACATCCTATCAGACTGACAATTTCCTAAACAGCTAACCAGCTTGGCTCACATAGATCAAAGGCATTGCTGACGTCCATATATATTTAATTCACCAGTTTCTCCTTGCCAGTTTTAGATGCAACCAATTTCCTAAACAGCTAACCAGCTTGGCTCACATAGATCAAAGGCATTGCTGAAGTCCATATACATTTAATTCACCAGTTTTTCCTTGCCAATTTTAGATGCAACCTAGTCAGACTGAACTAGATCATTATAGATTAACAAGATTTGTGCTTTGAGAATACCTGAAATTGTCTATCTGCTTAACTAATTGTGTTCAGGAATGCAGACAGAACGTCTCAGAATCTCATCTAAAACTTTTTTGAAATGGTATGATTAACAACCCTTATTATTATGCAGATCCTGTGTGGAGTCTGCATGTCCTCCCTACGGTCGAGTGGCCTCCGAAAGACATGGGTGAATGGGCGTGCCATTGCTGAAGGTTGGGTGTCGGGCTGGCAACTTGGCACCATAAAAATTGACTGCCAATCATTAGCAGACCGGAGTTCTACTGTGGTGACCCCTGACCGGGAAAAACCGAAAAGACAAACATTATTATACAGATCCTTCCTGGATATTCCCATAGACAAAGGGACCCAATTGCCACAGTCAAATCTTTTAGTACTATTTCAGCCCCTTGAGAAAGGTACTGTAAATTTAACAACAAATGAGATTTGGACCTACTTTACTCGAACACAAACTGCCACAGTTACAGTAATCTCTTGTTGATCCATCAATTCATGGTATATCTTGATTGGCAGAAGTTTAAAAAAATGTTGTTTGCAGGGGAAGGCCTCTGCACCCCTGACATGTCAGCTTTGCCCTCACATCCCTGTACTTTAAATATATTGCCTCTGATATCATACAGGCTCAGAGGGAGACTGAATTGGTTGAACAAAAATGGTCTTGCATATACAAAGCTCGAGATTACCATTTCTCAGAATATTCTCTTTTCAATCCTGGATTTGGATATGCAAATTTGGTGAGTGTGCGGGACTTGCCCCCTCATTGTGGGGTGTGAGGGTAGGACTTTCCCCCTGCAAAGAAGAAGAAGTTTAAAATGAGAAAAGTGATGCTGGAGGTTCATTCTTCTCATGGGTTTTCAGTCTTTTTCTGGTGTATAAGCATTCCATGTTATAACTGCTGACGTGTATAGGTATCCAATTTAAAATACTATCTCAACCTGGAAAAATGTGTGTGTGTGTGTGTGTGTGTGTGTGTGTGTGTGTGTGTGTGTGTGTGTGTGTGTGTGTGTGTGTGCGTGCGTGTGCTTGTATGTGTGCGTGTGTGTGTGTGTGTGTGTGTGTGTGTGTGTGTGTGTGTGTGTGTGTGTGTGTGTGTGTGTGTGTGTACTCACATATGTCTAGGTCTATATCTATGTGTATGCATCTGTATGTGTGGGGATTGTTTTTTTTCTTTATCAATTTAAAATAGCCAAATCTGGAAATATTTAAGTGAAAATAAACTAATGCAGAAAAAGAGCAAAATTATTTTACAGCTACCAATTTTAATTAACAGTCTTTACCTGTAGACCATCATATTTACAAAGTGAGATTAAACTTCATTACATTTTGCAATGCCAATTTAATAAGCACCATTTAGTAGTTTCTGTTTTAATGTGCAATAAAGCTGATATGATCTTTGTTACGCAAACATAAGAATGTGTGAGATTATAAAGCAGAGAAAAGTAATATAATTTAGTCCTATATTGCCTAGGATTGTGGCCTTTTAAATAATATTTGCTTAGTGTTACTGGAATAAAATCTATAGAATTGTAGTCTGTTCTGATATCAGAGATGGTATATGAAGGAAATTCAGAGCTGTCATGCTCAATAATCTTTTTATCTTAAAAACCTAAATGAAAGCTTTCTTTCTTCCTAATAAAATTATCACATAGTTTA
The DNA here is from genome assembly GCF_019279795.1 of Protopterus annectens. Classification (NCBI taxonomy): domain Eukaryota; kingdom Metazoa; phylum Chordata; order Ceratodontiformes; family Protopteridae; genus Protopterus; species Protopterus annectens. The sequence continues at coordinate 111,867,389 of NC_056744.1, forward strand.
GGACCTCATTAATGATTTTCTAGCCATCTTCTATTTCAATAGTTTCTTTCAGACTCATTTTATACATAGCTCATCTTATAATAGTTAGTGCGCAACTCTGTGCACCATTTCAACACTGTATATGCTAAACGTGAAGAAAAAAGTAACAGCTATGTAGACATTTTGTCTGCTTGATAAATGGACAAGCAGTGTAACAAAACTACTTAAACTATATTTCTTAAGCCAGCACTAATCATATCATCTGCGTTCTGTTCTAGTGAAATGAGCTTAATCAACATCATAAAGAAATGACCAGAGGATGGAGGATTCATGCTGATCAGTAAATGGACAGGTCTCTTCTTATGGAGTGGACTGAAGGACCAAATATTCAAAGTCTATCCCAAGGTGATCAAAGTTGAAATACAGTAAAGCATATTTTACCCAAGAGATATGCTTGCTAGGAAATGTGTGTACACAAGGCATCAGGATACACTTTGTTTCCCACACAAAGACATCTCATAACTTATTACATTATATTACATATGTCTGATGGCATGGTGCAGCATCTTGCAAAGATATTTTTTTTACTTACTTACTTTGTTGGTTAGGTCAGTTTCACTACACTTGTGGGCTATTTTCAAGGGAAGCACAAGGTGATATATAATTAAGGAAATTTGGTCAGGATACCAGAGGAATTCATTTTTTGAGTAAAACAGAGTACCTGCTGGGGGAATACCATTTTGGGTGCTGTCTTTACTAGTATGGGGGGAATCTTGCACCATCCCTTGCCTGTCTTCTTCACTTGTTAGGTCTGATCCTAAAGCTGTACCTTTCTAATAAAGTTGAAATCGGAGATCCCTTCCACCCAAAGTACTTCTAGAAAGTTTTCTAGACAAACTACCTGCTCCAAAGTGACACATTGGCAAGTTCAAATCCCTACAAAACCCAGCTAACTCCATTGAATACATGGAAGCAAACATTACCACACTATACCAGTATGCAACCCACCTGGTGATATAGGGGCTGATGCCTAGCTTAGTGAGTTTTTCTATGATTCCTGAGTGAGGAATGGTATCAAAGGCCTTGGCCAGATCAAGGTAGGCTGTATGAACCACTTTGCCTTCATCCACAGCTCTGGTGACTAACTCAAAGAAGTCAACCAAGTTGAGCAGGCATAATCTACCCTTCACAAAACCAAACTGTGTAGGATCCAGAGTTTGGAGATTCCCTATATCCTTGTTTATTAGATCCATGATGATGCATTCCATAGCTTTGCATATCAGACTTGTCAGGCTAATGGGGTGATAATTCCCTGGGTCTGTAGTCACTCTTCCTTTGTGGAGAGGGATGACTGTAGCAGTGTGCTATTTGGTAGGGACAAAGCCTGAGGTGAGGCTGTGACTGAACAGGGCACACAGGTGAGGTGCCAATTCACTCTGTAGTTCATGTAGAACACAGCCAGGGATATTGTCAGGTCCCATAGAAGCTGTATTCTTGGCCTTGAACAGTGCTGTTTTAACCTGTGCAGCTGTAATACTGGGTGCCTTGCAATCTACTGGTATTGTAATTAGTCCTTTGTGGGGGGAGAGAGGGGTAAAGTTAGCACTGAATCTGTCGGCCAGTATATTGGCAATATCTGTTGGCTCAGTATAGAAGGTACCATTGTGCAGTAGCTCAGAGCAAATCTAGGTATTGCCATGGAGATTCCTTACATAACTGTAGAAGGCCTTGTTGCTGTCTTTACTATCTGCTGCAATTCTGTTTTCATAGCTAGCTTTAGAGGATTTGATGAAGGATCTCAACCTTTTGTTGAGGCTGATAAGGGAGTGGGACTTCACCGTATTCCATATCAGTTTCCTCCTTCTGTTGTAGAGTTTGTTTATGGCAGGGGACCACCAGATTGGCTTCCTTTTTTCATAGGTTCATAGGTTAGTACTAAGCTAACTGCCCTTTCGAGCCATTTTAAGCTTAGCCAATTATCCCTTGTGAGACTCAAACCCTGCACCTTGTGTTTGTAAGGAAAATACCTTAACCATTAGGCCACCCTCCCATCCCTTTTTTTGAGGAGAGCATCTTGGTTCTATTGGGTATGGCGACATCCATGCATTAGTGTACGTGTTTGTACAGTGCATTGGTGTATGGTTTGGTGGTCATGCAACTATTCTCCATTTGCATGGGTGCCGTGAAGTTAGCTATCTCTGTTTTTAGGGGCCCAAAGTTAGCTTAGGAGAAGTTTTTCATGGTGGTTACCTTTGTGGGGGTGGGGTGGGAAAGATGTGGATTTCCAAGGTGATTAGTTTGTGGTTATATCTAACCAGGGAGGAGTTGACTATTGGTGTAGAGCAACGGCCAACCATGTTAGTAATGACCAGGTCAAGGATGTTGCTACCTCTAGTGGGGTTAAGAACGAGCTGGTCCAGGGCACTGGATTTAATGTATTCCCAGAAACATTGGGCAAGTGTATTGGTACATGAGTAGTTTTCCCAGTTAATGGAGGGGTAGTTGAAGCCACCCAGTATGAGGGCATTAGGTGGGACCCTAATATGCTCAAGGGTGCTTAGGAACTTGGAGTGTGAGTCTTGGGACATGGTTGGTGACCTATAGCAGGCTACGACCTGAATCGCTGTCTTACCCAATGTTAGCTGCACCTGAAGTATCTCAGATGCATTATGTTGGGCTACCAGTCTAGAGGTGTGCGCATCCTTTATGAATATGGAAACACCACCGCCTTTGGAGCTTCAGTCCAAGTTCTGGGGCCGAAACATGTGAACAAGATTACAGGAAAAAAAATATATAGTGTTAATGTAGTGGCATTAAATTAAATTGTCTTGGTGTAAGGAACTGAAAGTCGATATAATGTGTAAGATATTAGATTTTTAACCGTAAGAGAGAGAAATTTCAGAGGTTATGAGAAAAGAATTAGCTCAAACACTCGGAAAGATGAATTTGTATTACTAAAATATATGGAGATAGTGATTATGGATGTGTAAATAGGTAAGATTGGGGGTCACTGACAGATACACAGACAAAAAGAGAACCGGTTAGTTTAATATGTAATGTACACTTATAAAAAATGTTGTGAAAAACTAAAAATGCTTGAAGATTTAAAAGTAAATGTGGTATTTAATATGGATATAGCTGTGAATGGTGCTTTTAACTGTGGTTTAAGAAAAAAAAGAAAATGAAAAGTTAGATATAACATTAAGAAATGTAAAGGTTTAATAAAATAGGGAAAGTTAAGATAGGGGCCTGGGTATCATATCTATACAAGAGGAAGGCTAAACATTGAGACTGGTTATTATTATACGCATAAACAATAGAGAAGGTAGAAAAAGTAAAATGTCAATGTTTTTTATTTTTCAAATTATATGGCAACATGGGGAAATTTGGTAAAAATAATTAAATAATAAAGGAGGAGAGGGGGCTTAAAAGATTGTCAAAGGATGGCTGTGGCCAAGAGAAAAGAAAGAAGAATTAGATTCATTATGGCAAGATCATACAGGTCTGAGGGCATTATGTAACAGATAGATTGAGTGCTGGTTGCCTTTAAAGAAAAGTATTGAAATGAATGTATTAAGCTGGAATTGGAGATCATGGAAAGGTGAGAAATGTAAGCTATAAATAATTAATAGGAGAATATAATAAGTGCAGAGCAATATTTTGTTGGTATTCTATAGGGGAATATGCAGCTTTATTAAATGAAGAAAAAATGTTAAATATAGTTTCTTTTTGAGTGGAAGTAGAAGTGTATCCATTGCTAGGGAAAAAAGTAAAAAACTAAGACATGGAGAAATAATGGATAGATTGACAGATGAGAAAGGAGAAATGAGGTACAAACCACATTAGATAACAGGAGTTAAATATGTGAGGGAAGTATGCCAGGTTCAAGAATCTGAGTGAGAGATAAGATGGGAGGTTAAAAACGCAGGGGAGTACAAAAGGGAAAAAAGTGCAGAAAGGCAACTTTAGAAGAATGAGACAAGGTTTTTAATACAATTAATAAGGCGTGGCCCATGGGCTAATATTGGATAAATTACAAATTTTGTAAAAATGTATCATAATGTCTGGTGAGGAAAATAAATAATTTTGGCACTTTTGTTTAAAGGTTAAAGCACAGCATAAATAAAACGATATGTTACTGTATGTAAAAATGTACATGAAAAAAGATGAAAAAAAAATGGAGGTCAATTGAACTGTATGTACAATTCAGATAATAGACTATTGATGAAAACATTGCAATTAAAAATTTATTCTGTGACAGGAGATATTATGTGCATAGGTGTGCATGGTATTAAGGGAAGAAAAGTTAAAGGAATGCTTCTAAGACACCAGATACTATACCAGGCTGCATTCTCATCAGTACTAAATATGCACTATATGAGCCTCTGTCTAGACTGTTGATCTCAGCCTATCCACTGGGTTTGTGGAGGGGTCATAGCCCCTGACAGAGGCCAGAAACTCCTCCACCTCCATTAGCGGCAGCCTGACCAACATTTCAGATGCTGTTGACCTTCCTATGTCAAGTAAACAGCTTGTTTTTCCACTAAACAAGTAATGTCAGTGGTCCTGTGGTGGACTATTTCATACATATGTTCCTGGCCACCAACACCATTAATGTTTACCACAAGATCAATCCAGACATGGTCTCAGTAGACTCGGTCAGCAGCATCCTGCCCAAAGAGTCATCAGCTATGGAGATGGAGGGCCCGATGCTGCACCTCACTCTCTTCCTTGTAGAATTTTGATTTACAACTAGCTTTCTTAATAGAGTCAGTAGTATTTTGTTAGCTATCCTTTTTTTTTTACTGCTCTGTAGGCATGGAAAATACTGGTATTGGCATGGTGTTAATGAATATCCTAAGCAGCCCTTTGCCACACTGTTTTACCCCTTTTCCATATACCATGCCGCTGGCATAACTGACAGTCATATTTGTCTATCCAGATTGTTTACTTAATGACAGGCCATAAGATAACTGAAAAAAACATTATTCACACATCCAGAAGAGTTACATTCCACTCATCAAGGTGACATGACTGTTTCCTATAATTTAAAAAAAAAAACTTTTGCAGATATGGTATACTTAGAATCTATACAACAGGCAAATATTTGACACAAAATGCTCCTTCAACACCATTCTGAATTTATTCACACGTGCTCTTAGTATTTGCTGCTGGATGTGTTTCCAGTTAGGCTTGACAGTCCCTCGGTAGAGCATTGCCTAAACCTGCTACTGGCACTCTCCCTCCATCTATGCAATCAGACCTATAAGTAATGATCAAGCTACTTTATTATGTAGTTAAGTCACACTGCAGCTAACAGCAGCCGTACTTGAAAAGTGTAGCTGAACAAGTAGAATTTACCTTATAGAAGCCAGAATGCAGCAACCCTAAGCAATAAGTAGTGGAATCACCATACCTCTCAACCTCTTAGTGCAAGAAATCTGGACAAACCCCAACAAAATAGGGGACAAAGGCCCAAAAATAGGGACATATTTTAAATATTGCTCTTATAAACTTGGAATGTTGCAGGAGTAACATGGTTTGTTTTAACATACATTTTCTGAAGGATTTGAAGTCTGAAACTCAAATGTATGTTGTTATTTGGTGACTTCAGTCCTCAGATCATCCCAGCGATTTGCCAGAAAAACACAACATTTATGAGGAGCAGGGGAAAAATATGAGCCCAAAATTTGGACAGCTGAGAGGTATTGGAATCACTTGTTGCAAATTAGTGCCTAGCAGCTGTACAGCGATGCTCACTTCCTTCACTTGCACTTACATCATGCAAAGTTAGGTGCCTGGATTCAGTGGTTATGCAGATGAGAGCACAACCACTTACTGTATCTGCTCAATGTCCACAACATGCTGACTGTCCCACACCTCATGCTGAATTCTACACAGCCTTGTGCACACACCTATGCACCTTTCAGCAGCACTGCATATACACTGTTCAGTATATGGATCAGGATATATGTAATTCTATGTGTATGCTACTGGAAATGGAGCCATTACTGTGCATACTGTAGTCTTAAAAACAGAGGCAGCACAGCCATGTTTCACATGGTAGGGTCCAATGTACAAGTTTTGGAAAATAGTATACATATTTTTTGATTCCACTGCATGGCAATCAGCCAACTGGAGAATGACTTTGGCTATGAAATACCAGACATACTTCCCAGTGACTTGTATGTGTTCTGTGGGTGAACAGAACACATACATCCACTGCCATGACAACAGCCAACAGGTACTAGAGGAGGGCTATGAGACCTCACAATATAAAATCGAGGCCCGGTAAGTTATTGCACAGGTTGTCATAGGTGAAAGTGGCATCCCACTAATGTGAACTGTATTTCCATGCCAACCTCTTTGGCTGGTGAGTGGCTGAGGTTAAAGCTGCAACACCACGAATGTACTGTTTGTATTAACCTTTAAGTCGTACACATCACTCATCCATGCTTACTAATAAAGAAACTGCAAATTCAACATATCCTGGATTCGATTTTTTTACTTGATTTACTAAGTTTAAGAGATTTATTCAAGCACACAGCTTCATTTTTTTATTATTATTTATTTTTTATAACAGTTAATACCAGTACTAGGTTTGTATTGTTTCAAATATATATATATATATATATATATATATATATATGTATATATATATATATATATATATATATATATATATATATATAGACAGATAGATATAGATATAGATATATATGAGCCTTAAATTCTTAACATTTAGCACACAGTTTAAATGACATAAACACACCACTATCTACATAAAATGTATGCACAACTCTACACCAAACCGCAAGGCTGAATCTCAGCAGGTGCAAATGATTTAATAGTCCATGCCAATATATAAAGTACTGAAATCAGCATTTCCTTTATATTATCAGGTAGTTGGCTTGTAACTGAGCAGACAGCCTTTTGAAAAGAAGGCTCTTTCAACATGTCAGTTTCACCAGTCATTTATTAAAACAATATTGCATTGCAGTAAAATGGAGAAAAATATAGCAGAGGATAATTACTTTACACAACTTTCTATTTATCAACCCATATCTTCATAGAAACAGGAGCACTCTACATGTTAAACACGGTGGTTAGATAGTTCAATAATTAGGCTGCTTAACAAAAATCAAGTGATATACTTAACCTGAATGCTGGGTGCCATTGTCAAACTATTTACCTTGTTGCCATTCACATCACAGGCTCCACAAACACACCTTATCCCTGCCTGCTCTTATTAACTTTCTACCCAGCAATTTCCACCCCATACATCATGATCTGTAAAGGCATCTGTGACTGCTATTTCCATCAACACTGCAATCCAGACCAACAATTAAATTACTTTGTAGATGTTAGACAAAGTTTCTCTAGTCTATACCACAGTTTTGCCTAATGTAAACATTGGCAGTGTGGTGGTTTTCCTGTGCTGCATGGCAGTAAGGAACTAGTATTCCCCCCACTCCCCCCTCCAATAGCTAATCTCTATTTCAGCCCTGTATAGTACCTCGCACGGCCAGATATAGCTCCTCAGCACTACTGATTTGCTGTTTAGAACAGTGCAAGACATATTTCTTTATTTTTTTCTCTAAGGTTCTGAAGCATAACCATTTTTGTGCTTGTCAAGGCAATTATAGATTTTGTTTTTTTCTACAGATACAACTAGAAAGATAACTAAACATAAAGTTATTACTTTACTGATTGCTTTTGGTTGGGCATTGACGCTATCTGGTCCAGCAGTTTTCCTGGATATGTCAAAAGCCTTTGACACCGTATCCCACCAACTGCTACTCAACAAACTTGCAACATACAATCTCAGTTCATCATCCCTAACATGGTTTCACAGCTATCTGTCAAACCATCAACAGGCTACAAAATGGGAGAACAAACTCTCCCCACTACTTTGTCATATTTACCAATAACCTAAATTCCGCCTCCCAACTTGCCACTATCATCCGATATGCAGAAGATTCCTCTCTTATCTGCTTAGCCCTTTCCCCCCCAAGAACTTCAACACAAAATGCAAAAATTCTTCCAGTACATTGAAAATTACCTCAACAATGATCAACTCATCCTAAACCCAAACAAGACTAAGCTAATGATTTTAACAAACAAATCATCCAACTTTAGCACACTATGTCCCTCTATTCACTCCTCTAATGAAGCAAAAATTGAACCTACAAATCCGACCAAGCTCCTAGGAATTACAATAGATTATAGACAAAAATTTGATAAACATATCTCCCTAACAATCAAACGAGTCCATATCAAACTTGGTACTCTCCACAGGGCCAAACCATACCTTACACACCAACCCAGACTAGCCACTGCTAGAGCTCAGTTACTATCTACCCTCCTCTATTGCTCACATATTTTCACCAACCTACGTAAGGCTGACCTTAATAACCTAGCATCCTGCTATAACAAAATAGCTAAGTTTGCTGCCAATTGTCCCCATAAAGCTTGTCACTGCTCCATTCTTCAACAACTCAACTGGCTGGAACTTCCCATCCTGTTAACATGAAACCAACTTACCTTTGCCCACAAAGTCATACACAACCATAGTAACTGCCCTGCACATTCAAGCCTGGACCAACCTAACTTTAACTACAGGTTCCTTAGGCCCTGCAACAGACTATAACTATCGTGGGGACTCCCTCTATTCCAGTAAAATAGCTAGACTGGAATGCTCTTCCTCAGCACATCCAAAACAATCCCAACATGTCCTCATTTAAAAAAAGCCTAAAAGAATATCTCAATAGCAACTGGCTCTGCCCCAGTATTTCTCCTGATCAATTTCTTTGTCCTTTTACTTCACAGCTCTCATCTCATGTACCTGTCTTCAGTACCTTTAAGCAGCTAGTGCTTACATCCAAGGGCGCCCACAGGCAGGTGCAAGGGGGTGCACTTGCACCCCCCCTGGAATCGGCTGGCCACGAGATTAATTTACTTCTAATTTAAAAAAAAAACTTTTTTAAGGGCGTTCTTCTTTGAGAATGCCCTTTGCATCCAATCGTATAAATGGAACAGGTGCTTGCGACCTGTTTTCGTGTTCTCCATACATGTGACTAATGGTTTAGGTCTTCATTTTCTGTATTTGCGCAAAGAATTTGAATTCCAGAAGCCGTTTGGACTTGGGGCGAGTGTACAAGTGAGAGGTAGGTGTGTGAGTGTGTGTTTTTAAGTGTTTAAGAGCTGTATGTGTGTGTGCGTGTATATATGTATATATATATATATATATATATATATATATATATGGGTCTATCTGAAAACGCCGAAAGTGCACAACATCGATAATGAGAACACTGACACCGGAAGACTGGACAACGGAGAAGACTGACAGTTGAGAATCCCGACACTGAGAACACCGACAAGTTAAGGTAATTGTGCGATAGGGACGGACATTAGGGTCAGGGTGTGGGTAAGGTAAGTGTGTGATAGTGATGGACTTTAGGTTTAGGGGCAAGTTAAGTGAGTTAGGGTTAGGGTGCGGGTAAGGAAAGTGTGCGATAGTGACAGACCTTAGGGTTAGGGTTTGGGTTAAGGTTAGTGCATAGATAGTTGTGTATGTAAGGTTTAGTGTAGGTTTGTAAAGTTTTTGGTGTGCTTGTGTTGTGTGTGTGTTTTTCGGGAAAGGTATTTGTTTTGTTGATTGTCGGGATTTTGGTTTGTCGGGCATGTGAAGTTTCGTGTTTTTGAACTTTCTTTTTTTGTCAGTTTTTTCATGTCGGTTATTTCGTTGTCAGTGTTTTGGCATGTCAGCGTTATCAGGTAGACCCACATATATATATATATATATATAACATACCAAAAAAAGTCCAGCACAAAGGATAAATCCACAAAATAAGTATCCACAGCCGTCTTTGAAGGAGAGCTTTTATTAAAGCCGTGCAGTCACCCCACAGACCGGTTTCGCTTACACCAAAGCGTCATCAGTGTGTGACGACAAACGTTCAGTTGCTTATTAAATACAAAACCAACATGTATATATACAGTTTTAGGGGAGTGTTTGACATACAGATTGTGAGCACTAAGCAATTGAGAGTGCATGAGGCATTGTGGTAATTCAAGCTCATTTAGTTGTTTTAGAGACTGTGGAGGGTTCTGTTTACTGTAGCTTGCGACAGATTTTGCTGTTTTATTGTAACATGCCTCTAGGTATAGTTTCCTGAGTGGCCTGTATGTTTAGAGTTATTGATGATCCATAAAGGAGTGATGAGAGAAGATATGATAATGCAGTAGATTTCCTGGCAGCATTTGGAAGGTAAAGTTTTGCCTTGTAAAGGAAATCAAGCATTTGATGGATCTTTTTGATGGATTGCTGTGTATACCTGCCACATTTTAGATTGTCATATGTAGTAATCCTTAGTAACGTTGAATGAGATATTATTTAAATTGTGGTATTACTGGTTGATACGATTATAAATTTATGTTTTTGTTTTTTTTTTTTTTGTTGGACAGCTGCTTTGATGTGAAAAGCATTAGCTTGCTTCTCTTTGGGTGCAGGAATAGGTTTGCATTAGATAGTTAATATTTAATTAAGGAGAAGGATTCTTGGGAAATTTCTTGGAGTACTGGCATAGCAAATGAGAGTGGACTTGTCTACATTCTACACTACAGCAATATATTTAGACACTTATGGCTGCTATTTATGAAGTATGTTAAATAACAGTGAACCAAGTAAAGAACCATGGAGAATGCTGTCAGAGATGGTACTTGTTTATTTACTTAACATTTTTGTACTGGGAAAGTCCAGCTGGAGCATAGTAACCCAGTTTCAGCAGAGACCTGGGGAAAAAAACTCCACAGACACTATACAAAAATATGAATTAAAATCATCGACATTTGTTGACTCAGAACAAATGTTGGGAGATGGTCACTGAAAGTATCAGGCAGACAGCCAGCAGTAGTTATATTATTTGAAGCAGCTGTAAGAATCCAGTCCAGGACTGATTGTTTTAATACTACTTTATCACATCTTGTGAGGATTGTGATCAATTAGAACTTATACAAATTTATGGAGAATATTAACTGCTTGTAAATATGAAATAAACATTAACTCTCTTTTGGCAGTGTTTTAAAGTCCTTTTTGTGTATTAAGCATATTGTTACTATTATTGTGCAAATGCCGATGCTTAAAGTTTCTGGTTAGTATTTACACCACACCATCTCTTCTTTATAAACTAATGCCAAGTGTTCCTCACCTACATACACAGTCATTCTGTTTTAAACCAACAAGTTAGAAACATTTTCAAACATTAAAGAAAACGTATTTGCTATGAAACATCAACTTTAAAATTCACCAAGAGTCTCATTGCCTGTGCTAATTGGCCAATACTGTTTGGTCGATTCATGCTGATTCAAAGATGTGGTAAAGCCACACAGAGAAAACCTCACTAAAAGTTCATTACAGTGTCTCTAAATCGAACACTGTGCTTTCAGACCCGACAACACTAGTGTCTTCCTACTTGCCTGTGCATTGCAGCAGCACAGGTATCCCACACACACACACACACACACACACACACACACACACACACACACACACACACACACACACACACACACACGCACGCACACACACACACACACATATACATCTACAAACAAGCCCCCAACAACCCCACACTCATGGAATGACTCATGAACCTACTCACGTTTTACTAAAACACACACACGTACCCCTACCTACCTAATTCCATTGATACAAGCATCTAGACAGACATATTCATTCAGCTGCATTCATGCCCTCATAGTTATGCGCATGCGTCATTCAGCTGTGACATATCATGTGAACAGAAGTTACATGAAAACTTAGCATTAAAACAAATACCAGAACTATATTTATTTTTCCATTCAGACTAGTCTGAAGACAAAGTACATTCTCATCGAGTTTTTGACAGAATACAGCACTGAATATAAGCATTTCAGTTTGAGCATTCATGCCTCCATAGTCATGTGTGCACACACACACACATACACACATATGCTTTCATTATATTTACCAGTAATTAGTCATATGATGGCATCCCTTTTCCTTGTTTCATTCAATAGAGGCAATGTATCCTGTATATATTATTGCATAGAATAGCTGGTGGTAGTAATAAAGAAAAGCTGCAGCCTGACAAGTGTTTAAGCAAAGTGCTACAGACAGAGGCAGAGCAACAAAGGATTGATAGGAGAAACAGTATAGTATGTCTTGAGATTATTCCTGATAAGAGGAGAAATGAGTGTTGTACAGTGGATATTTGAGAGAGAGAGCATTTGAATATTATAATGTTACAGATTAGCAAATTACACTGGGACATGGGCATAGCCATGTCTCTGTCAGGATTTGTTCTAGGTGAGATTTGAAGTGTGTCATTTTGTCTTGTCTGTTTTGGGGGATGTTGTATTTCATTCTATATCTTAGATACTTGGTTTGAATATATGGATTGTCACAAGCTGATGTTTTATTTAGTAATTGTTAATAGGTATTTATTACTTACGTTTAGGTTTTAGATGGAGTACTATTGAAGAATATTCCTTTGAGAAGGGCTATTATTTAATCAACCCCTTAGTGTCAGTACTGATCAAGGTTCTGGGATAGGTGCACCTTTAGTTAAGCTAGGTTTAGCCGTTATAATTCATGCATCCACAGCAATTAAGAATAAAATCATTAAAGTTGAACACATTGGACATCTTCACTGTCCACTAATAAAAATACATCAAAATCTGACAGATGCAGATGCTTCAGGTAATAGGGACCGGGCAGTGGCATTGGCAGTCTTTAGGAAGGTTTGAGCACATAACTGGAAGAACTTGGTGTCTGGAGTTTTTATTTTATGTCCACTGTACTGGAAAAGGATGCCAATATGGCATTGTCATTGTTCACCTATATCCTGGTGCTGGTATGACCATAAGTTTAGGAAACTGAAACCTATGGACAGGATGCTGAGATGGAACATGGACATGATCAATAAACACAGGGTTTCGATATTGGTGGGTACTGATGAAGGCAAGAGCAGAATTAATACTTATTGTGCTTAACAACAGTGGGGCTTGTACATGACATTTTTGCATGTGCTTTCACACTGTGGAAAGAAGCAAGCAGTGTCCAGTTCTTGTGCTAATGGACAGCAGTGACATAAACTTCTACCCGAGGTAGAATCTTATCTGACAGCTTACTATTATGTGATTCTGTCATATTCTGCAGTAAACCAGACCCCTGAATTCAACACTAGACTAGCTGCTCAGAAGTGCAACCATCCCTTAATGTTTGGTAGTTTTCACTGACAAAAGCAGACAGATTTGTTCAGATTAATTTGTCAGTGTGGCTGCGTATCCAGGGCTTATTAGTTTTTTTTTTTTTTTTTTTTTAAGAGTAGTTCTGAAATTTCTACCCAACAGAAATCAGACAGTGGTGTGTTTGTACTTTATAAACCAATATTTTGTTAGGAAGGATTTTTATTAAAAAGCTTCACCCTAGTACTGAATATAAACCATTGCTGGATGCATAGCACACTGACCTTCCATGGACAGACTGTGTTTATTGTGTTGTTTATAATAGAAGGCTGTCTCTCTGTGAGCAGCATATATTGGGTCTGGACAGAACAAGAGTTAAAAAGTAAGGGCTGAAGGGAAGTGTTGTGTCCAGGATGAAGGCTGTGGTTCGCAAGCTGAAATATGGGATTGAATAACTATGTGTTGAGACTCAGAGATGAAGATTCTGTCTGTATCATGCATCTGCAGTTCCTGGTATGTATGTCTACAAATGACCTTTCCCTCTCTTGCTTTCTGCCTGTTCTGCAGTGTGTGTGTGTGTGTGTGTGTGAAATGCCCCAGTTGCTATATACTGGTGGCTAGATAGAACAAATGGTGGTGGGTAGTGATACTCAGGCTTGAACCCTGTACCTTGGATGCAGGTGGCAAGGACCTGAATTCCCTATCCACCACCATTTCTAAAAAAAATGCAGATTTTTGCCTCATATTTGTTCTGTTCTTCATAAAATCTGTGGTTTCTGTATCTACATTTTTCCTTGGCTTGCAAAGTCTGTAGTACAGTGGTGCACTGGTAGCATTGCTGCCTGACAGCTACAGGTTTTCTGGTTTGATTCTTGGCTGGGGTGCCTTCTGTGTGGAGTCTGCATGTCCTCCTGTCTTACAAAGATGTGTCTGGAGTTTCTCCCTGCTCTGCTGAAAATTGTCTTTTGTTCCAAATCAGACTAGTTTCCTGGTTAAATGTTTAAAAATTACAGGCATTTGAATTTCAGACTTCATATTCTTTAGAAAGTACATGGTAATACAAAACTGTTTATTCTAGCAGATGTCTAAGTTTATAACATGGATATTTGAAATTTGTCCCTATTTTTGGGACTGTATTCCCCCATTATTGGCTTTGTCCAGGTATTTTGTGCTAAGGTTGAGCGCTATCTATGGTGAGAACTGAATTCATTGAATGTTTGGGGGCTGTATCCCCCCCCCCCCATTACTGGCTTTGTCCACATGTTTTTTGCTAACAGGTTGAGAGCTATGGTGAGAACTGAATTCACTGAATATGTTTGGAGGCTGTATTCCCCGATTATTGGCTTTGTTCAGGTGTTTTGTGCCAAGAGGTTGACAGCTATGGTGAGAACTGAATTCACTAAATGGTAGCCATTTAAGTTTGTCTTCCTCTCTTTCACAAAACAGCTGATTTGGCATAGTGGTATGTTTCTCTGACTGTTTTGCACAGGGTCCCCTTGGTTAAAGATGTGGCAGTGAAATGTATGGTGATAACACAGCATTTTATTCTAGCAACTTTCCAACATTGTACAAGCAATGTTTAAAATGTGTCCCTGGTTTTTGGGCTTTTGACCCCCCCCCAATAAATTTCGTCTTTTTCAAGATTGCTTGTGCTGCAAAGTTCAGAGATACAACTGTGTGTCAAGTAGATTTTACAAGGAGCTGAGAACTGCAGGGGAACAAAACTTTAGTGCTGCTTATTCTGAGCCTGCTTGCATTGTTAATAGCAAAACAGGTAGTGTACTTGCTTTTGATGCAGAAGGTTGTGGGTTCTACTCTCACAGTAGATCGATGCATTGCTGATACTGTACTGTGTTGTAAAGTGGGTGGATGCTGCAGTCCTTTTTGGCAAAGATACCTAGAGTAGTAACTATGAACCTGTTATCAGTTTGCCATACAGTCCCTATTGCGATATTACTAGCTTATTTTTTTAATGCATGCAACATAGGCAATTTATTCCTCAAGGGCAACAGGCACTTTATTTGTAGATGAATAAACGATGACATATAAAGTTGTTTGCTAGCAGCAGCCTCTTCATTGTTACGGATTTCTTTAATGTGGAATTATTTAGATGACTTTTACACTTCAGAGATTGTGCATATTTACTGATACTGGTGGAGTGTTGAAGGTTGAGTAGACTTTTATGATGGAATGTTCTGAATTGGGTAGTTTTGTCATTGTTGCATGCATTTTGTTTCATTGTTTACTAATGTTCAAAACAATAAATTTAAAATGACCTCTAACAACTGTACTGTATTGTACAAGAAATACAATTTAATACAATTGGGAAGGTGTATCAAAGAGCATGTGTATGTTTCATGTTCATGGGGCCTATGATTTGAAAACAGCTCAAAGTTAATCTTTATCTGCCACTGGCAAAATGTATTTTCTTTGAATGTGGGTTTCAATGCTGTTTCAATGCATGTGAGTTTCAAGGGCAGATAAGTTTTAATGCTAAGTCTGTTTTCATTGTGAGACTGCATTGCTTTGTTTGGCAGATATCTATTGGGGTTTGTGCTGTAAAAATGCAAAATAAAACTTTCAAATGAAATCCAAATCATCGCAGAAGTAAAGCAGCATGCACATTACAGTGTTTATGGTAAATGGGGCAAAATAACCAAGAAATGGGACACTGGAATGGTTGCAGGGGGGAGGCTCCAATCGACCATGATTTTGAGAGGGGAAGAGCATCAAACTCAGACAGCCCTGGTTGAACTATACCTCTCAGCTGTCCATATTTTTGCAGAATGAATAGTTATTTGCTTCTTATTTTTGGTTTGTTCCTCATAAAATGTGTGGTTTTCTGGCAAATCATTTAGGAATGAAGTCACTAAATGACAGACATTGAGTTTTACGTCATAACCTTCAGAAAAATGCATGCTAAAGCAAGACCTGTTATTCTATCAACTGTCTTAAGTTTATACAAGAGCAATTTTTAGTAGTGTTTGTATGTTCCCCCAATATATTTGGACTTGTCCAGATTTCCTGCATTAACAGGTTGAGAGGTACTTGCAAATAAAATT
Source organism: Protopterus annectens (assembly GCF_019279795.1). NCBI lineage: Eukaryota > Metazoa > Chordata > Ceratodontiformes > Protopteridae > Protopterus > Protopterus annectens. The sequence goes on from NC_056744.1 coordinate 111,883,663, forward strand.
GCTTTATAGAATTAGGCATATCCAAACCTCTCAACTGTCCCCGATTTTGGCTCAAAATGTTGCTCTTCCCCTAATAATCCCTCTGCAAAATGGCAATTTTGGAAGAAAACATGGAGGGTTTACAATTAATAAATAACTGTAATAATCAGTTATAGATTATTTTTATTTCAGAAATGCATGTAGATTCTTTTATTTTGTCAGCTGCTCAAGTTAGCAGTACTAATATTAAAAGTGTCCCTTCTTTGATAGGTTCCCAGCTGTATTGTGTGGCTATTTTATATTTTTGCATCACATTTTTGGTCCATTTTTCATAAAGCTGTGGGTTTTTTGGCAAATTAGTGGCAAATCATTAAAGACTGAAGTTAGAAAATAATGAAAGACATTTGAGTTTCAGATTTCGTATCTTTCAGAAAATTCATACTAATGCAAGACCTACTATTCTATTATCTTTCTAAGTTTATAAGAGCAATATTTAAAAATTATCCTTATTTCTGGGCCTTTGCCCCACTTCTGTGTATGGCTTTGTCCAGATTTCTTGCTCTGAGGTTGAGAGGTATGTCAAATGTGTCAGGGCCATCACAGTCAGCCAGAGACATTCCAAATTGTGACAAACTTGTTGCACCCCACTCCCCCATGTAGTGACTCTGGATGTGTCCAAGCAAGGCAAGGAACAGTTATGCAGTGTAAATGTGCAGACTATTCCCCCCATCCAAGGTAAACACAAGTACTACAGTGACTTTTCATCTGTCATTGATTTTGCAGAATGTTCTGGTTTCTGTCATTTTTATACTGTTGATATATGCTTATTATTATTCAGAAAGTGCCTTTTGCTCTGTATTTAAGTAGCAGTGCTTTAATGACCATCAGGTAAGCTTGTCTGATATTGTAAGATGCAAGTAAGTTTTAATAAGCAGTATTGCCAACACTGAAAGCCTTTCTGTTGTTGCCATGCAGAGAATACGTACATAACTAGATAATGTATAAGCCTTGGGTATTGAAATGCATATGACAGTATTTGTAATAAAGGCCAGGATTAGATTATGTTAAGCTCATTACAGGCTTTACCTGCAAAACAGAATGCCAATCTATCATGCGTGGTCCATATCCTGTGCAGTAATCCTTTAAGCAATATATGTTGAGCTTGTTTCGTGTTTGCTTTTCATTTTTTACTTTGATCATGTTTTCCCCATGAAACAAGTAGATAGTTGTCAGGCAGCAGGTCTTTTTTGGATAAGAAACATTTTTACAAATGAGGGTATCACAGAGATTGCTACTTTCAGCATGTTACTTGGTACTTTAATAAAGCTGAATATAAATTATAATTAGAACTGGAGTGCAAGGAGAAGTGATTTAAGTTAAGTGCTGCTTGTTTTTCTTATACTTGATTTTGACTGGCATTCCAGTAATGTATTTAAAAAGTAATGTATTTTTTCATGCCTCACATTCTTTTTGTTTCCATCTAGATATTAAGTAAGCTGTCATGCAGCCAATGGATTGAAATATTTTTTTTCTTCTACACTTCATTTTGTCTTGCTTGGACTCCCATAATGATGGTTTGGCACCCAGGGCAGAGTATTTAATTAAAGTTTTTGTGGTTTTGAGCATAGCTCCTCCCCTTTCTAGTTGGGCACACCCATTCCCATTGACCCCACCCATTCAGCTGTCTCCTGCAGCCCCCCCCTTTGATTTGAAGTCACCAGCCGCCACTGGTGTGTGTGTGTGTGTGTGTGTGTGTGTGTGTGTGTGTGTGTGTGTGTGTGTGTGTGTGATTTGATAAAGCTTTCTCCTCAAAAGAAAGACATACTCATTAGAGATACAAGCTTAGTCTTGGGAAAAAATGTAATGCATTTTAGTTTTACTTAATTTTTTGAGGAGAGACTAGCATTTGCTATCCAAGAAAATGTTAATGTGGAGTTTTTCTTGATGGCAGAAGCATTCATGCAGCATAAGCATTTGATTAAAAATACAGGATGTCTTTAGTTTCAGTACATGTGTAGGTTGTCTAAGGAAAATGTTAATGTAGAGTTTGTCCTGATAACAGATACATTGTTTGGTGATTTGGGGTGTAAGAGCCCTGTGAGAATGTTACTGACCGAGTAGACAGAGAAGGAAGGAGGTAGGAGTGTGACTGTGTGTGTGTGTGTGTGTGGGGGGGGGGGGTTCATACCATGCAATTATCCAGATTTTTGCATCATATTTTCAGTTCCTTTCTTATAAAATTGTGTTTTTCTGGCAAATTATTGAGGACTGAACTCAGAAAATAATGGCAGACATTTGAGCTTTAGACTTCATATCTTTCAAAAAAGCATACTAATGCAAAACATGTTGTTCTATCCACTTTCTAAGGAGGTAGGGGGATGAATGTGTATGACTCATACCTCTCAACTGTACAAATTTTCACACAATGTCCAGATTTTTGCATTATATTTTTGGTCTGTTCCTCATAAAAAATCTGTTTTTGAGAAATCACTGGGATGAGCTAAGGATTAAAGTTGCTAAATAAATGACATGCATTTGAGTTTCAGACTTGATATCCTTCAGAAAATATATTCTTACACAAATCCTGTTATTCTAGCAACTTTCTAAATGTGTCCCTGGTTTGGGGCCTTTGCGTGTGTGTGTGTGTGTGTGTGTGTGTGTGTGTGTGTGTGTGTGTGTGTGTGTGTGTCTGTGTGTGTGTATAAAAGGGAGGTAGCATATCCCTCAGCTGTCCAGGTTTTTGCAGAATGTCCTGATTTTTGCCCCATATTCCTCCTAAAAAGGATTGAAGTTGCTAAAATGTTTTAGACATCATATCCTTTGGAAAAATGCATACCAACACAAATCCTGTTATTCTAGCAATTTTATAAGTTCATGAAAGAAATATTTATAATCTGTCCCTGTTTATTTTAGGCTTTGTCCACATTTCTTGCACTAAGAAGTTGAAATGTATGTGTGTGTGTGTGAGCGATACACTCAGAGAGAGAGAGAGAGAGAGAGAGAGAGAGAGAGAATGCCCTAGTTAGATTTAGCAAGTGGAATTTATTTTCAAGTACATTTTCAAGGAATTGTGAGCTTCAAGGGAAGCAAAGGTTACTGCTGCTCATGCTAAGTCTGCTTAAAATGTGCAACTGTTTTGTTTAGCAAATGGTATTATTATTGTGGTATAGAATTTTAAAGCATGTTAGCACAGCAGGTAGCATACTTGCATCGTGATGCAAAGGGCTGTAGGTTCTATTCCTACAGCACGTACATTTGTATTTTAAGGGGGTATAGTACTGCAGTCCTTAGTATGTCCTCCTTTGGATGAGACACCTAATAACTATGAACCTGTTTTTCAGCTTGCCTCCCATTCCCTATTGCAATATACCAGCTTACCATTTCTTTTAATGTAACAGAGGCAATTTATTCTTCAAGGGCAACAGCCACTGAATTTGTAAATGAAATACTGAAATATAAAGTTTTCTAGCAACAACCTCTTCATTGGTTTCAGATCTCTTTAATGTGGAATTATTCAGATGACTTTTACTTCTGCAGAGATTCTGCTTATTGATTGATATTGGTGGATTGTATGACAGAAGTTTGAGTGGCCCTTTATGGTTGAAATGTTCTGAATTGGGCAGGTTGTCATTATTGGTTCATATGATTTGTTTCATTGCTTAAAGGAAAAATATTCAGAATTATAAATTGAAAACACACTCTAACAAGTGGTGCTGTATTATACAAGGGATATAATTCAGTTATTATATAGTATAATTAATACAGTCAGGAAGGTGAATCAAAGAACGTTTGCTTGGTTCTAAAAAATGTGTGCAAGGAGCCTATGATTTGAAAACAGCCCAAAGGAAAACTTACCTTGCCACTGACCAGATGCACTTTCTTTGAATGTGGGTTTCAATGCTGTTTCAGTGAATGTGGGTTTCAAAGGTAGAGAAGTTTTAATGCTAAGTCTGTTTTCATTGTAAGACTATTGCTTTGCTTAGGTTTAGTAAATGTCTATCAGTATTTGTGCTATAAAATTTGAAATAAAAGTTGTAAATGAAATCCAAATATCTGTAATCTCTGTAGAAGTAAAGCATAAAACAGTATGCACACGGAAAGATTTGAACAGTGTCTATGACAAATGGGGAGAAAGAGCCAAGTAATGGGACACTGGAATGGCTGCAGGGGGGGTGGACTGCAGGGGTGGAGGGGGTGGGGCTGCATGGGCAGGGGTCTGTGTTTGCACCCCCCCACACACAAAAAATCCTGCGGGGTCCCTTGCTTATATCCCATTTTTTTTAACTGATTTGTTTATTTTTTGATAGATTTTTGATTATTCCAGTTATCAATATCTTTGTATTATGTTATACTATATGTTTTCATGATTATTTGTTTCTTATGTAATTGTGTTAATTGCATTTTTTGTTAATACTTGTATTCATGACTACTTGTTTTCCTGACTAATTGTTACTGTACTGGAGATTTTCTCCCTGAATCTTTGCTGAAAACGGGCTACTTGCCCAGTTGGACACTACCGAGTTAACAAATGTAAATAAATATATATATATATATATATATATATATATATATATATATATATATATATGGGTTACCTTTACTTTATCGAATGCCCACTTAACCGACACTAACTTTGTTGACATGTCACATTACCGACAAATGGAAAGCTGACATTTCTCGCATGGTAAGTTACTGTCTGGCCCTCTACCTGAACTTTGCCTCTTACCACCGCGGTAGTGCATTCTCAGAGTTGGTATATTTATTAGGGGGGTGTGGGTTTGTTTTATTGGTAGTTCCTGAAGTCAGGATGGCCAAATGGTTACTTACCATGTGGGAAACTTCATTTTTTTATTTGTCGGCAATGTGACGAGTCAACAAAGTTAGTGTTGGTGAAGTGAGCATTTGATAAAGTAAAGGTAACCCATATATATATATATATATATATATATACACATATATATATATATATATATATATATATATATATATATATACATACATATAATATGTATCTCTGTGTGTGTATAGATATATATATATATATATATATTTATATATATATATATATATATATATATGTGTGTGTGTGTGTGTTTATATAAATATATATATATATGTGTGTGTGTGTGTGTGTGTGTGTGTGTGTGTGTGTGTGTGTGTGTGTGTGAATATATATATATATATATATATATACATACACATATATAAATATATATATATATATATATATGTATATATATATATATATATATATATATATATATATATATATATATATATATATATGGGTCTACTTCTTTTTGATGAAATTACATCAGTTAACAAAGTGAAGTTTGTCGAGTATTCAGTAGTCCAAAGTCTGACTTTACCAAACTACAAAACACCGAAAAGACACCAATGAATACACAAAATAAAAATAACAAGCATACATTTCCTAACAATTTTACGGGGAGGCATGCCCCCCTCCACCTCACAGACCACCTGCAAATTATATATACCAACTCCGACATCACACTACAGTAACAACAACAGTGGATTTCACAACTTTATCTTTAGTGCAATCTCCATTTAAAATTAAATGCTAAGGTGCTATAAAATTAATTTTCCATACGCTCTTACCTTCAAACATTACCCACATATCCCCCATGCCAGAGAGCTAGTACAGTAGATGAGAAGGTACATAAACACTGTACACTACTGCTTCTTGCACTACCATCTTTAAATTAACCACTTCACTAAAATGTACTTCAGCAAACTCAAACTTTGGACTACTGGGTTTTTGGCAAACTGCACTCAGTTGACTGATATTCGAAGAAATATAATTTCTTTAAAAAGAAGTAGACCCATATATGTATATATATATATATATATATATATATATATATATATATATATATATATATATATATATATATATTTCAGCAGACTGAATTTACACTTACCCGAACTGCAGATTACCGAAATGACAATACTGAAATTGCGATAAACTGAATCTTCATATTAACAACATTTTTTCCAGGGAAAGAAGACACTTAGCCAGCGTTTAACAAAATAGCAAACCAAAGTATGTCAAACCCACCCAGGTGGGGGGGCTACACCCCCTCCACATCTATTTACCTATATATATATATATATATATATATATATATATATATATATATATATATATATAATAAATAAATATATACATATATAAAATAAATAAATATATACACGTATAGATAAATAGACATAGATATATATATAGAGAGAGAGAGAGATAGCTATATGTATGTCGATTCCCTTCAGAAGACTGACATTTCAGAACTTCAAACAGCTAAGACTAGAAGACTGAAGTTTTGAATGTTCTGAATGGAGATCACCGTACAGTGCGGAATAGTATGTTTACCATTTTTCTCACTGTAGTGCAATCTTGGAGTTGGTATCTTCTTCTTCTGGCTTTTCCCAGTTAGAGGATGCCACAGCATATCACCTATCCACTTATGATTGTCAGTGGAGTTTTACAGTGTCGAGTTGCCAGCCCAGTGCCCAACCTTCCACAGAAGGCACACACATGCACTTACACTTAGGATCAATTTAGAGTGTCCAATCCACCTGCAGCATGTCTTTGGGATGAAACTGGAGCACCCGGAGGAAACCCACGCAACCACAGGGAGGACATGCAGACTCTGCACAGAAGGCACCCCAGCCGAGGATCGAACCAGAGAACCTCTTGCTGTGAGGCGACAATGCTAACCACTGCACCACTGTGGTCACCCCCAATCTTGGAGTTGGTATATTTATTTCAAATGGGGTGTGGAGGGTGTTTTTTTTATTTTATTTTATTTTTTTATATATTTATATATTTTTTATTTAATTTTCGAAGTTTTAAAACTTCGATCTTCTGGTCTCGGCCTTTTGAAGTTTGAAGTTTTGAAGCTTCGAGCTTTAGAAGTAGATCCATATATATATATATATATATATATATATATATATATATATATATATATGTGTGTGTGTGTATATAAAGATATATATATATATATATATATATATATATATATATATATATATATATATATATATATAATATATATATATATATATATATATATATATATATACATATATATATATATATATATATATATGTATATATATATAGATACAGATATAGATATATAGACATACAAGCTCTATTTCTAGTGATATGAAAAAATGTAGCGCTGCCAAACTCACAATACTCCGTTCAAACCATCATATCTTCAGACTACAAGGCTGCATGGGATATCACACTCTTATCGCACACTTATCTCAGCTTGCTTCCCTGGGATCTCGTACACAAATATCTTGAATCCAGGTGTATAGTACCTTTGGAAAACATTTATAAGGGGATGAAAGTTAGAATAATTAAAGGAACAAAACAAGGTTGCCCATTTAGTCTTTTGAGTTTGTTTTGGTTATAAATTCATTCATTAAGAAGTAATAGACTTTATGAACAATTGGAAATGGGAAATTCATGAGGGTCTAAAAGTGCTTGCATATTACAGTTATTCAAATGAAGTTATTATAATTTTCAAATCAAGATAAAATAATCATGTAATAGATTGGCTATATCAATAACTATGCAAAGTAGGCCTGGATTTAATATAAAGAACAATAAGACTATAGGCGATAAGCACAGGATATGGAATATTTACTTCATAGAGACTCAAAAGTTTTGCATAATCAGTATGGCAGATGGGTCAAACTAAGATTAAGTTTGAATCAACTACAAGTAAAATGAAAGAAACAGCTATCATGTGGCAAAATTTCAAGATATCAACGAGGAATAAAGTATATTTAATGAATAATGTATTGTTAAGTATGGGCGGCTACACAGCAGTATAGAAAGTGTATCGGAAAATCAAAACATTTAAAGTTGAGTTGTTATGTATACTTTTTTCTTCATTATGGAGTTCATAGCTTATCAAAAGTTTCTTAAAATGCTGTTTTTGAATCCAATGTGTTTTAAATTGTAAAAACGATGAATTGAATAATTCTTTCAATAATTGAAATGCACTGTGAACATAACAATTCTTATCCATTACTAGCACTGAATATTATCAACACTTTTAATAATCATGTCAGCATTACTTAAAAGAGAATCAAGTGCAGGTTTATTACCAAATGCGAAATAAAAATAAACGCAGTAATGCCGCTAATATTCCTATTATCATACATAAAGAACTACTATCATGTTTGCAAGCATTTGCAATTGTTTGTATGATATTACAGGTGCCACATTTATAGACCTGACAAAGATATTTGACGACTGTTTCCTCCTATACAAAGTAATTGAAATTGGCATCAGTCCAGGCTACACTCTCCGCATCAAAAACTCCAGTTAAAATAGGATCCTCCCAGACAAAATCTGCACCTACTTTATTTATTTATTTAAATTTGTTTGCCTGGGTAGAACACCAATCAAACAATATCCAATTACAGGCTGAACCCAGGTTACATCATAATGTAACAAAACAGGGTACAGTATACAAATAACAGTTTTTACATTTATGAGTAAACATAGGCAATCTCTTGAACAACATATATACAGAAGATCTAAAAAAACACATATATATACAGTTACATAATTGGAATAGAAAAGGTAGAACAGATTTAAAGTAGGGCTGGTAGAAGTGGTGCAGATATGGGAAATAGCTGCTAGGTTAGGAAAACTAATACAGATCAGTAAGATGAAAGAGGTGATTACCTTATATATGTAGTGGGTTTAGAGAAGTAGTGGTGTGGTAAGCTGAATCACAGTTTCGGATGTGTGACTTAATCAGGTGAGTCAGGTATGTGGGAGGTAAAAATAGTACTTTTTGGAGATATTGGTTTTTGTGACATGTCCTTGTTCAAACTGTTTTAGTAAGTATTGTTTGAATTATAGCCTGAACAGTGAGTACTTTATGCAATCAGTTAAATCAGGTGACTGCCATAGTTTTGGTGCCACTACAGAGAAGCAATGGCCAGCAGAGTGCAGTCTGAGAGAAGGGGTTTGTAGAGAAAGACCATCTCTGCCTTGACTTCTTTGGTTATAGGTTTCAGTGGCAGTAAAGAGTCTGGAAGAGAGAGGGGGAAGGTCACCAAGTTTGACTATTTTGAAGAGTAAGAAACCAAGAAAAAGGTTAGATCTGGTCTGTACTGGAAGCCACTTAGCCTTTGATAGATTAAGGCAGTGGTGGTAACTCCAGAATAAGTTGGCTGTGAGCTGACATATTTCAATGGGGGGGGGGGTCTGAAGTGTGGCAGTGTTTAACACAGGCTGATGCAAACAAGGGGAGACCATATGCAAGACGAACAAGGGGGGTGCCTTGTCCTAGCCCTTGCTGGATGGGAGAGGAACCAAAATATTTCCCAGGCTCAGAAAGTCGACTGTTGATCATGACTCTCAGTTTTTCTATGTATTCATGGAAGTTTAATGATTGGTCTAGCCAGAGCCCCAAATATCTAAAGGAGGTGCTGGTTTCAATGGGACTGTTATTACAGTCAAGGATATTGAAAGAACTGTATAATCTTTTGTGGGTGCCAATAAAATGGACTTTGTTTTTTGCTGTTGTGCAGTAGTTAGCTGGAGTTTAGCCAGTGCTGTAACTGAAGAAGGTCCTTTTGAAGTTTTATTTCAATTGTATGATATGAGGGATCAGGTCTGTAGATGACCACATCATTTGCATACAGAAGTCATGGTAAGTGGTAGGTCTAGAATGAGTTTGTTGATGAAGACTGAGAATAGAAGAGGTGCTAGAGTGGAGCCCTGTAGGACTCCAGAGTGACTAAGGGAGTTGTTGAAAGAGTAGATCATATCTTTACCCGGAATACATAATTGGATAGAAAGTCTCGGAACTAAGCAGGCATCAGAGGTGACCCTAAAATCTTGCAGATGGAAAAGTAGAATTGGATGGCTGATCATGTCAAAGAAACAGGTTAAGTTAATGCATAGAGCAACGGTAAGATTTCATAGGTTCATAGGTTCATAGGTTCATACTAGGCTATCTGCCCTGGGGCAATTATAAGCTTAGCCCGATTCTGTATGGCTTACGCCACCCCTTGATTTGAGTATACTGTGCCCTTTTTAAGGTTTAGTTTACTGTGCCTCTGTCTAATAGTGACACGGGAGTAATCCCTGGGACAAACCTACGATCCCCCATCCACCTATCGAGATTCTTCTTGAAGAGATTCAGTGAGGTGCTCTGCCTCACATGAACTGAAATTCTATTCCAGAGCGAAGGGAGCCTCTGGGTTATGAACCTATCCCTCCAGCAAGTTCTATTTATTTCTGTGCTGAGGTTCAAGTCCCTTGAGCTTGTGGCTCTAAGGGATTTAGATTTACTCAGGTGGAGCATGTCCATTAATTCTGGATTTGACATAGCTTTGTATGTCAGGCATAGAGCGCCTCGAAGTAGGTGGTATGCAACTGAGTAGAGCTGGAGTTTTTTTAAAGGAGCAGCATATGGCATCTGTTTGAGACCCTTGATCCTCTTGGTGAGATACTTTTGGGGTCTTTCTAATTGCTGCAGGTGTCGGATAAGGTACATCCCAAAAGGGGCATTGTATTCTATGATGGGCCTGATGAGGGATGAATAAAGGGGCACGATTACCTCTCTTGAACCCTTCGTGATGAGGTGGGCTATGTAGAAGGTCTTTCTAACCACTTTGGCAATGTGGTTTTCAAAGGAGAGATTGCTATCAACTTGGGTCCCCAGGTCCCTAATAACTTTCTCTGTACTTAATGGGTTTCCACCTATGTGGTAATTTGTGGGCACATTGTTTTTGCCAAAGGGTATGGCTATACATTTTTTGGCATTTAGCTTTAATCCATGGCGCTGGCACCAGTTATCTGTCTCTGTGAGACCTTTTTGAAGGATGTTTGTGTCAGCTGGAGAGTTGATTATGGCGGCCAGTTTGCAGTCGTCTGTGAACTTGGTGAGCCATAGTCCTCCCACGTTTGCCTGTACCTCAGAAAAGTATATACCAAACAAGAGTGGTCCCAGGACAGACCCCTGTGGGACACCACTTGTGACCGGTTTCGAGTCTGACATGGCTCCAGCAACTCTCACTCTGTGGGTTCTGTCTTCGAGCCAGTTTGCGACCCATCTTGTGACACAGGGGTTTATATTTAAGCTGGATAGCTTATCTATGATGCCCGAGTGGGGTATTGTGTCAAATGCCTTTGCAAGGTCCAGATAGGCTGTGTGGACTACCTTCCCTTCATCTATGGCTTTGGTGACTGTTTCGAAGAAGTCAACCAGGTTCAAAAGGCAGGATCTGCCCTTGACAAAGCCGAACTGGGTAGGATCTAGTGTCTGTAGGTCCCCAATGTCTTTGTTTATGAGCTCCATGATGATCCTCTCCATAGCCTTGCAGACTAAGCTAGTCAGGCTTATGGGGCGATAGTTTCCAGGGTCCGTAGAGGCTCCACCTTTGTGGAGTGGGACCACTGTTGCTGTACACCATTCTGTGGGCACATATCCTGTAGTGAGGCTGAGATTGTATAGCTGTTTTATTTGATGGATTAGTTCCTCTTGGAGTTCATGTAGGACGCAACCTGGGACGCCATCTGGTCCCATGGAAGCAGTGTTTTTTGCTTTAGAGAGGGCAGCCTTCACCTGAGCATCTGAGATGTTTGGGAGGCAGCCCTCTGCCGGGATAGATACTTGCTCTTTTGGGAGTTTGCACTGAACCTGTCTGCCAGGATATTGGCAATGTCTGTGGGTTCAGTGTATTTTTTGTCGTTTAGAATCAGCTCAGAACAAGTCTGGGAGTTGCATCCCAGGTTTCTAACATAACTGAAAAAAACCTTATGATTGTCTTTGGTGTCCTGTGCAATTTTTCTCTCAAAGCTGGCCTTGGAGGATTTTATGAGGGATCGTAATTTTTTGCTAGTACTGATCAGAGATGCCTTCCCTATTAGGGATTTTTCTCTATCATGTAGTAGCTTCCTCCTTCTGTTGTACAGTTTATTTATGGCAGGGGTCCACCAGACTGGATGCCTGCCTTTGGATGATTGGGTCTTGGTTTTGTTTGGGATAGCATGATCCATGCATTCCTGGAGATGTCTGTAGAATACGTTTATATAGGATTCTGCAGTTTGGGCCGTAGTTTCCACTGGCCCTGGGGCCTTGAAAGATTCCACTTCGGTTTTGAGAAGTGAGAAGTTCGCTTTTGAGAAGTTTTTCACTGTGGTTTTTCTGGGCTGGGGTTGGGGTCGGGATGTGGACATCCAGTGAAATTAATTTATGGTCTGATCTTACCAATGAGGGATATACTTCTGGTGTGGAGCATAGTGTCCCCATGTTGGTAATGATCAGGTCTAGTATGTTGTCCCCTCTTGTGGGAGTGGTGACTAGTTGTTCTATAACATTTGAGTTTATAATTTCCAGGAACCTTTGGGCTAAGGTGCTGGGGCTTGAGTAGTGCTCCCAGTCAATGTTTGGGTAGTTGAAGTTGCCCAATATAATGGTGTTCGGAGAGATCTTCATGTTCTCCAATGTTTTCAGGAAAGCCGAGTGGGATTCCTGACTTTGAGAAGGTGGTCTGTAGGATGCTATAAACTGAAAAGCAGTCTTGCCCACTGTTAGTTGCACATGGATGGTCTCTAATACTTTGTGCAATGCCACTAACCTGGAGGTGTGGATATCCTTGATAAGTATGGAAACTCCCCCTCCTTTTGTGGTTCGGTCTGGGTTTTGGGGCCGAAAAGCATGATATGAGGTATAGCCTGGTAGTGCTGGGGTGCTCTCTGGAGCCTTGAACCAGGTTTCTGTCACTGCACAGATATTGATGTTCTTCATACTGAGGAGAGCTTCAAGTGTGTGCATCTTGAGGTTAAGGTTCTGGCGTTTAGCAGCATTACCCTTAGTTTCTTGTTCCTTATGCTGTCTATGGGGGTGGGTTTGACTTTTGAGCCTTGTCTAAAAAAGGCACTATGGGGGTGGCAAGAGCCTTTGCCAATATCCAAAAGCCCAGTGGTGACAGGTGCAAGCCGTCCCTAGTGAAGCAATGTGGCTTGTCGAGCATGTCATCCCAGGCTGACAGACACTGGATCCCCTTTGAATGACACCAAAATTTTAGCCAATTGTTAAAATCGATCATTTTGTCTTTGTACTATGGCATCATTCTAGGTGAGGGTAAGATGCTGCTCAAGGTCAGGGTCATACCAGCCTGGGCTACATGATCAGAGAGCTCCTGTATGTCTCTTTTCATGTAGTCCAGGGAGGTACGTCTCAGGTCATTCAAACCAGCATGTACAATGACTGAGTCATATTTGTATTTGCTTTGGAGTGACCTGAGTGCTTGCGTTATGTGGCGGATCCTAGCACCCGACAGGCAGCTCACCTTGACCTTCTCTTTGTTCAGCCTGGTGAGCGGGACGTCAATGTGTCTGACAATAGAGTCACCTATTACAAGAGTATCAGGTGTGTTATTCAGCCTTAAGGGCTGTGGCTGCTTGGCACACTGACTTTGTGGGTTATGTGCTGTGTGTGTTTTGTTTTGAGGTAGCGTTTGCTTGGATGTCTGCTTTGGAGGTCTCTGTTGCTTAGGTAGATTTTTATTTAGAGCCTCCGAGTATGTTTTTGTGTATTTATGTGTTTGGTTCGCTGATGTGGTGGGACTATGTGATACTGGAATTGTGTTGTGTGAGGTTACCTTCTCCTCCTGACTGGTTACACCAGTTTTGAGATGAGAGAGCTCAGCCTCCAGTTTGGCTAAATAGTTGCATCTCTCACATATATTTGAACCTGTTTGGAGGAGGAGAGGGTTGTCCGTGTACATGAGACAGTTGTAACATTGCCTCAAAATTCCCAGATTCACCAGCTGGACTGGAGAGGAAACCATTGACAGACCTTTGAACATGCTAGAGTAATATAGGGAAACTGAATTTAAGATGGACCAATAGTGGACAGGGTAATCGTAGAGAGTATAAGAGTAAGTAGTGCTTATGGTTTAATAGTGCTAACTTGTAGGATTACTTAATTGGACCAGTGAAGGGCCTTAGAATGAGAATATGGTGTTTAAATTGAGAGATAGAGTAGTTTTAAGGGAAAAAGTGAAGAGCAGACTTTGTGGAGCCAGGAATAGTTTAAACCCAATAAGGCAGAGCTGCCCGCTGTTGCGCTATGCACAAAACCGCGCAAAACCACACAAAAGAGGGTTTTAAGAGAGGAAGATGAAGGAGTTTTGGAATGGACCTAAAATGGCCAATAAAACTACAGTTTCAAGTCAGTAACCACTCCCACAGGGGCAGGCAGGCTGCGCAATGTTTTATACTGCCACTGATCAACAGAGAGACTTCCCTTTAGCCCAAGCAAAAAATGGCCTCACAGAAACTTACAAACAGTTCAAGAACAGCAAGCCTGTAACTGAACTTTTTTAAATCTCAGAAAAGTGGGAAAAAAAGCAAGATTTTTTGTTTTTTGTTTTTTCAGAGATAGCAGAGGTTCACAAGTATCAACAAGTTATAACAGTGCAGTAAATGACCCCACACAAGAGTGCTAAGCCAAAGACAGATAAAATGCAAGTTTTGAGAAAAAAACGATTTAAAAAATAAGTGCAAACAGGAAATTCAGTATACAGCTCTAGGTTGTGCTCTAAATACAGTTACTAATGCAGAAATCAAGTTTAACAAGCCAGAAAATGCTCAAAATAGTGGCTATGCAGAAAAACTTAGCAAATAAACAGAGGAAAAATACTTAAAATCTCAAAAGTGGCTCCTTTCTTCTCTCAGCGTTTTCTCCTCTTGATTTAGTGAAAAACCCCAAAACTGAATGGCTCACCAAAGAGTTAAATCCCTTATGAATCTATGTGATAAAACCTGGGAAGTGTGGAAACAAGATAGCACTCCCAACAACCTTGACCATTACAAAATTCTGAAGAGCATGACTAAACTTAAGAGGTGTGGTGATGATATTTTCAAGTCCAGATGGAGAGCCCATACAATCTGTTCAAGTAGGGTTAACATTTGCTTAGAGATAGTTTAGTTAAGGTGTCATCAGTCTGGGTCTATACAACTGTTATTATGCAACTCCCAGCTCAGAATCCATGCTGTTTAAAGGAGAGCACATGGTATTTTTGTGGCAAGATGGTTACATATGATTTTTTCTATAATTTTACCAAGGGTGGGTAGGATGGAGATGGAGCAGAAGTGACTGCAACAAGAGAGCTTGTCTTCTTTTCGTACAAAAGATGATTTCCAGATGGTTGGCATAGTATTAGTGGTAAGACAAACATTTTAAATACACTTAAGAGGTGTGGTGATGACATTTCTGCAGTGGTGCAACAACCAAAGGCAGATATTTTCAAGTCCAGATGGAGAGCCCATACAATCTGTTCAAGTAGGGTTAACATTTGCTTAGAGATAGTTTTTAAGAAGTAAAAAGGTAGAAAGACATCAGAGGGATTAGTCTGTCTTTGTCACATGTTTGCTTTGCGGGTAGGTGAAGATGTGAGAAGGCTTGAAAATTCTAAGGAAGTCCAAAGGTATAAGATTACTGGATGGGCAGGGTATGTACCCTAGACGGGATCATTCATATGGGCAAGATTGTCTAGTTAGTTTGTTGATTTCCTGACAGAAACACCTTGAGAAGTGAAGAACAGAGGATTGTTTAGATTTTAGGTGTTTGGTTTTGCATGTATGTATGGCCTGTTTAGTCATGCTCTTCAGAATTTTGTAATGGTGAAGGTTGTTGGGAGTGCTATCTTGTTTCCACACTTCCCAGGTTTTATCACATAGATTCATAAGGGATTTAACTCTTTGGTGAGCCATTCAGTTTTGGGGGTTTTCACTAGCCCTGAAATCATTGGGAAGGAGATGTCCTGAAGAGAGAGTAGTTAGTCTATAAGTTTAATGGTAACAGTGTTGACATCAGAAAGGGAGAGTATAAGGACCAGTCAATAGCAGCAATATGGAGTGCAGAATGGGGATTTTATGAGGGGGACTAGGTCTGAAAGATATTAGCCTGGGTTGGTATTTGACTTGTAGATTTTGTAGGGAGAATGTGAGGGGCAGTGATCACTAAAAGTGAAAGGGTAAATAGAGACAGAGGAGATACTGTCTATATAGGTTGGGATAATGACGTCAAGAAGTGAGTGGGGATTTGATTTGCGTTTGAGTCTATATGGGATGTCTATATGTTGGAGTAGGCTGAGATCTGCAAAAGATTTAGTTAAATCATGCTTTACTGGGTCCAGAAGGTTTAGGTTAAAGTCAGCCAGTAGGGTGATGCGTTTGTATGGTTTGAAGTAAGAAAGTATGACAGGAGTATTTTTGTAAACTTGTGGAGTGAAGCAGGAGGTGGCAGATAGGCAGTTTCTAGCTATAGGTGCTGTGAGGACTTGACTGGAAGGTTAGTTAGTAACCAGCTGGGGTTAGGTCGAAGGATGTGAGGACTTGACTGGAAGGTTAGTTAGTAACCAGCTGGGGTTAGGTCAAAGGATGTGAGGACTTGACTGGAAGGTTAGCTAGTAACCAGCTGGGGTTAGGTCAAAGGATGTGAGGACTTGACTGGAAGGTTAGTTAGTAACCAGCTGGGGTTAGGTCAAAGGATGTGAGGACTTGACTGGAAGGTTAGTTAGTAACCAGCTGGGGTTAGGTCAAAGGATGTGAGGACTTGACTGGAAGGTTAGTTAGTAACCAGCTGGGGTTAGGTCAAAGGATGTGAGGACTTGACTGGAAGGTTAGTTAGTAACCAGCTGGGGTTAGGTCAAAGGATGTGAGGACTTGACTGGAAGGTTAGTTAGTAACCAGCTGGGATGAGGTCAAAGAGTGCACTGGCTTGGGAAATAAATGAGAAGTTAGAGGATTTGTGCAGTAACATAACACTGCCACCATGTCCGGTGCCTGGCCAAGCATCTAATGAATAAGTACACCCAGGGAAGAAAAGATCTAAGCAATGATGGTTATTCTTTAGCCAATACTCAGTTATTCAAAGGGGATCAGAGGAGTAGAAGCTTAAAAGTGCGTTTGTGCTGTTAGTTGTGGTTCTAATACTTTCATTGTTTAGACAAGCACACGACAGAGACCCTGACTTTGGGGAGAATGTGCATGGGCTTGTGAACCTGACAGCTGTTTAGAGATGATGCTATTAATATGGGTGGAAAATAAATAGGGTGATGTGAGAATGGGCATGGAAGTAGGTGCAGTAAGATAGAGAAAATGAGTGGTCTTGACAGACACATAATTTTAAATGCTCTCAGACTAGTGGTAGGCAAGGTGGGAAGAGTGACTGATTTAAACCGTAGTATATGGGAATGAATATGAGCTGGAAATATTACAGCAGTGGGATAGCAACAGATGTTTAGAGGTCTGAAAGTGTGCACTGACTTGAGTGGAGTGCAGAATTTAGTAGAATATCTACAGCATGTGTGGGTGCTTCTTTGAATGCACTGTGCGGCTTTAAGAGGCTGGTCAGCTAATGAGATTTGTGTGTGTGGTACAGAAACGGTAAATCAGAGCATCTTGGCGTGGCTGGGGAATTGTAGGTGAGAGGGGAGTGAAGGGGGACACACCACCATGCTTACATGAGTTAGTCTGCAGTTGGTCAATAGACTTACAAGGTTTGCCCCAGCCTGAGAAGGATTATCAGATAAAATAAAGACAAGAATAGCTTAAATTAAACAGATACTCCAGCGGAATTAGTAATAATACCCAAGTATGTTCACTTTAAAATAAAAACTCATATGGCACACTAAATAGTGCAGGAGGAGATTGGCTTCCTCATGCAGATGGAGACAAAAATATCATTATCTCAGGGAAGTAGGGATGTTTGAACACAACTGGAAGTTATCAGTTTATTGTCTCTGTTAGCTGCAGCCATGGTAACTACACAGCCAAAACACAAAACAGCAGCTGTGGCCTTATTGAGCAGTCTTATTTAAGAACAGATAAACTAAAAGCACACCATAAAAAGTTAGGTAAATCTTTCCATACGACATGCCTTATTTCAGCTGATAGAAGTTCTGTAAGGCTTTGTAACTTTATTTGGCTGGGAGGGGAAATGGTAATTGATAGATACATGGGTGCAGTCTATTTGGCACCATTTTACAGAACCTTATTTAACTGACAAAATTATTGCCAAAGATGTACCACAAGGATCGATTCTTGCCCCACTTATCTTCTCCATGTTCACTAACAAACTTCCTCGTGACCTCCCCATCTCCCACTAATCCTCAATAATGATGACATGGTCATTTACTGACCAAGTCAATGTCACATCAACATTCTTTGTCAGTACTGGTCTGAGTTACACAAGCTCCACCAGTGGCTCATAAACTACTTCTCAAGCCCTCCAAGACCAATACTATGCTTTTCAGAACTCCACAGAAATTTCACAAAGCACCTGACTCTATGTTTGACTTACACACCCATTCCATAAAAATAACCTCTACCTTCAAATACCTTGGATTATGGTTTGATCATTTGCTAAACTTTCATTTCCACTTAGACAGCATGAGATCCAAAATAAACTCTCTCTTTTCAGCCAAAAAAATCTCTCCTTTTCTATCCCACCCAGCCAGAGCAGCCATCAGCAAAGGAGTTCTCTTTGCTCAGCTTAAATATGAATTTCCTATTTTTGCTTCTGCCTCCAAGAAAAGCAATGTCAATCTTCACACAATCTTTAACAGCATCTGTAAACTCATAATAAACTCACTGTGGGTATCACTGTATAGCACTAGAAAAAGCCAAATGGCTATCCATAAAACAAAGATCTAACCTACTGATAGAACCTCAACTGTACAAACTACTCCATCCATCTCCAGATATTTACTCCCCTCGCAGGTAAACTTCATGAAAAAGAAAATCCTCATACAACCTGAGACACTAATCATCAGCCACTCCAACTCTCATGACTCTTAGAGCCAAACTCCACAGTAGTGCATGTGCATTCTCCTCTCGGGAATCTACTCTTTGTCAAGATGTGCCCATTGACTAAAAGAAATTAGCACTTACTCCAAATTCAGAATACAGCTCACAAAGCACTTTTTCATTCAAGCCAAATACTCTTGCTTCAACATAGGAAATATCACCTAACACAATATTATTATCTCCTTAGCAAGACTCCTTTTTCAAATGTACTGAAGGTTAGCCCACTTTAGAAAGTTACATATTTGGCAGATCAGTGTTTAATTTGCTTAGGATTCTCAAGTGACTTATCTGCAACAGATAATGTCAATAGTTGATCACGCATATCCAAGTTGCCTTTTCTGGAAAAGGTAACCTACGCAGTATATCAATAAATACAACTTGAAAATGGACTTTGTTGAATTTATTTATTGCTTTTATGGCTAGTTTAATTAACCAGTACTGGTCCTTTTAGCATTTGTCATTCAGTGCATCAGAATTAGCATGAGGAATTAAGTGAGTCTGAAAAATCTAGATTTGAGATATCATGGAATATAAATACTAGCTTTCTTTCTATTTAACATACCTGTATTTTCTTCAAATGCACTTTTATTTTAATGAGTACTTTTCTATGCTTACTTGCAGTATGAATATACTTCAGTTCTATAACGTCTAACACATTTTTTTCAGATAACTTCTCCCCAACTCATTTGGACCAGAATAATTAAATATATTTTAAATGCCCTCTTGCTTATGTGTTCAACATAAGACTGATTGCAAAACTGTATGACTTTTCTGAATTCTTCATGTGTGTGTGTGTGGGTGTGTGTGTCTGTGTGTGTGCACACTGCTCCAAATATCAACATGAACATTCACTTTGGATAAGAAATGCATAAACATTTTTTTCAGATTTTGGCTCTGAATACTTTGTGTTTCCTTTTTATCAAGAATATAATGTCAACATTCAGTATAACCTTCCTTTCAACTTGCCAAACACAGATGCCTAGAATATGTCTTATTTTTGTAGGCTAATATTATGAGCTCAATTCGACTTCAAATATGGCATTTTCCTTAAACTTACACAGAAAAGCACTGCACTGTTTGTCAAGGTACCTATTGCATGCATTAGATTTGCTACAAGCCATACTATTGGAACCATGCTCTTAAGAGTTTTTCAATATATTTTACCCCTCATACTACTAATTATCAAGACCCTGCCATCTGCCATCATTCTTTTATGTTCCTTAGCTTCCGTTTTATACAATGCAGTCCTTGGTATCATCATGGGAGCTGCAGCAAGACCAAAGTAGCAGATGGTGCATAATCCAGGCAGCCATAAACATGAATTTTACTTTAATTTACCTGCATGCATCTTGAGTGTGTGTGCATGTTGTCTGCAGCCGCTAAACTGGATCTCACAAAAGTAGACTAATTGTTCCATTAATGCATGGTTCCACACATGTATTTTTTTTCACAAATTTGAGCGATCTTTAGCACTGCCTTTATGGGACATTGGACTATAAACTGATCTTCTCCAGTCCAGTGGCCAACTGTTTTATTTTCCACATTGGAGACTGGAATATAAACTAATCTTCTCCAGTCAACTGGACAATGTTGTAATTTTCAAATGTAATGGCAAATTTGAAATAAGGCTGCGACACATAAGCTTTCAGGATTTTAAACAATTCAGATGGGAATCACTTATTGTTATTAATTAGGCTTTCTAGGGCCCACTTAATTGTATTCTCTGGGAAGTCTGCTTCTACCCAAATGATTATTTACGCTACATTGATTACCCATATATGTATTGTATTTTCTCTTGCTCTTAGTGTCATGACTGCAGAATATCTGAGAACAACTGGTTTACTTACACAGTTAAATATCATTTAAAAATAAATAAATAAATGTGTCTGCACCAAGCGACAGTGCGCCCTTTAGAGTTTTATTATTATTCTCTTTCATATGCTGCTGCCACCCTGCTTTTATTCTGCATTGTTATCTGCTGCTTCCACTGCTAAACCATTATTAAAAACTGACTCACTCTAATGGAGCTTGTGAGTAATCAGATTTGTAAAGGTTGCATCCTGAGCTTTCTGACAAAATCAGGTTGTAGTCTCACAGCTCAAAAAACTGCTCGTATCTCTAAAATCATAAGTGTTACTAAAGAGGTATAAATGGCAAAAAGTTCAACCTAAATCAATTTTAAAGTGGTCAGATTGTAGGTCTTATTTAAGAATCTATGAATCACAATAAACATAGTAAATATTGTTTGTTTCCTAATTTTTGTCAACATCTGACACTACTGCACTAATCAATCAATATATAAGTATACCTTCAGCAGTATTGTTCATCCATTGGAGAACTTTTATATGAAACTATGTAGCTCTGTCCATGTTGCTTGGTTCCTGAGATATACTGAAAAATTAGAAAACAGTCATAATATAAATAAACAGTATATGAAAATCCCCACCACGGTGATCCAGTTTTTTGCTGCAATAAATGTTAGAGGCATAAGAAATAAAACTAATGAACTACATGCTCGGATTACCCAACATAAGTCTGATGCTCTCGCTGTAACTAAAGCTTGGCTTAAACCCAGCATAAACTATTCCAAAGTTATACCTCCTGGCTATAATATCCATAATGACTTTATAAAGTGGAAAGGTGGTGAAATTGCTTTCATTTTTCCCAACACCTACCACATTTCCCCTCACAACAAACCAACACCCGAATGCAGCAGAGCTTCTTATTGCTTTTCTCAAAATAAACAATCATAAACAAATACGTATTACTGTCCCCTGCATCCCTCCTGGTGACAATACATTGTACTGGAAGACATCCTGCAGTGGGTATTCATAACATTTCCACAAGAAAATAATACTACTAGGTGATGTGGATGTCGATTCGTTGGACATAAACTCTAACTCATCTACAAGTAGCATGAACGTATATGGTTTTACACAACTAATTAACAGCCCCACACATTATAGCAAGACATTAAATTCCCTATTAGACTGGATCCCAGTATGAAACCCTAGTAAACACACCACCACAGGTACAATGTCAGACTTTCTCAGTGATCAACTCCCAATCTGTATGACCAGATATCTCACACATCCAGTTAAACAGCATAATTATAAAACATGCAACCTTTCCAGGTTTAATCCAGAACT
This sequence comes from Protopterus annectens, assembly GCF_019279795.1. Lineage (NCBI taxonomy): Eukaryota > Metazoa > Chordata > Ceratodontiformes > Protopteridae > Protopterus > Protopterus annectens. The sequence goes on from NC_056744.1 coordinate 111,905,674, forward strand.
GTTCATTACTGCATCATCTATTAACTGGAACTTCCTAAAATCCTCCCCTTAGATGATACCGTAAATTAATTCAATACAACTTTTCTAAATATCCTAAATAGCCTTGCACCTCCTAGAAGGAAGACACTAAAAAAATGCAATTTGTCTGTGCAAAAAGAGTAGAATGCTAATGCAGGAAAGAGAAAAGGCATGGAAAGAGCTACAAAAATATAAAACACCTCAACATCTTAAACTTTAGAATTCTACCCAATCATACTAAAAAGCAAATAAATGAAGATAAAATACTATACTATAATAACTTTCAGAACCATACTAAACACAGCCCTAAAATAATTTGGACCTCAATTAAAAAAAATCTTACATCCTGGCCAAAAATTCAACCCAAACCCCTCTCCCAACTCACATTTGAAACTGCAATACAGTTCAACTCTTATTGTATCTATAGTATATCATCTCTAACCAAGTCTTCCTCAGCATCTAATCCTGACTCTGCCCAACAGCCACATATCACCCCATCCACTTTCACCTTCAAACATGTGCCCAGATCCTATATTAAACTACTCTTAAACAAATTTAAACCATCCTCTTCTTCAGCTGATGACCTTCTAAGCGAATACCTAAAAATAGCAGCCAGTACCATTACATATCCTATCTCAATCCTTACAAATAGGTCAATCCAGGAATCCCAGATTCCCTCTCTCTGGAAAAAGTCACACATTATCCCTCTGCACAAAGGAGGAAATTCAACAGACATTAATAACTTTAGACCTATAGCAATCTTATCTCCCCACCAAAATAATTGAAAAATGCATTCAAAAACAATTGCTAGACTATCTCCTGCAGGAAGAACTCCTATTCCCTACACAGCATGGCTTCTGTCCTTCCCATAGTACTAGCACTGCCCTTCTAACTTATATAGCTACTGACAGTAAAGCTAGAGATAACAATAAACTAGTCTTATCCTTATTTCTAGGCTTGTCTAAAGCCCTCAACACAGTTTGACACAGCAAACTTCTACTTCAAATGTCCACACTAGGAGTCTCTCAGCCTACACTTCTGTATTTCAAATGCTACATGTCTAATAGGTATCAGTCAGTAAAATGGCACTCCATGCTCTCTCCTTACCTCCCACTAACCACCGGTGTACCACAAGGATCTACCCTTGGTCCCCTTCTCTTTAACATTTTCACCAACACCCTTTATACATCCACATAACAGGCCACCCTAATATAATACGCAGATGATTCCACTCTCATTTGCACATCTGACAACATGGCAATCCTCAAAAAAATTACTCAGGAAGCTTTAGCAGCCACTGAAACATGGCTTTGTAACTCACAACTCATACTCAACCCAAAAAAGTCCAAACTACTACTTTTTTCTGCCTGTCCAGCAGTAAAAATCATTCTACACAACTATGTTCCCAGTCGGTCATTCTTCTGTCTATCTACAAACCTGTCAAATCTGTTGGACATTGTCTGTATGCACACAAGGGTGCTAAGGCCTGGAACTCCTTACCTACTGTATATTTATCATGCCACTACCTTCCCTCCCATCTTTTAAAACCACGATGAAAGACTTTCTAGCTAAAATTTGGCTCTGTTCTTGTTCAAAACCAGGGCAAACTATATTCTTAAGTATAAACAAGCACATTTTCATTCCTTTTACCTCCTTACTATCCCTTCTTCACTTCTATCAAAATCTCTTCCCTGACTTTCTCTCTAAATATTCTATAAGCCTGTTTTCCCACACTTCATAGTGCAATTCCTGCTTGTATTAGAGTAAGTTACCTTAATTTCTCTACAAACTGTCTAAAATTCCTATAAATATTAAATACTGTCATATAACTTGTAATGATTCTTAACCAATGCTTTTATATTATCACTAATTTGTTATAATTATTTAAACTGCAGATTTTTTTTTTATTTTTCAATATTGTAAAATTATTTTTCATAAAATGTTTCTAATAATTTGGAACTTTTCTCCTTGGGCTTCTGCTGAAAATGGGCTTCTACCCAGTCTGACTTTCTTGGTAATCAAATGTCAATAAATAAATAAATGAACAGCATGCAATATGTTTTCGCTACTGCAAACAAGGTCAAACATCAATGCAACTTTTCAAACATCATGTAAGCATTAAGATTAAATCTTTCAATAGTTTGACTAAGACAAGGTTTTGCTTAAAGTCAATATGAGCAGGCAATAATAGATATCTAGAGGATTCATAAGTTGATCACAGAAAAACACCTGGAAACATCACTAGGATTTAATGAGTTTTAAAAGATTTTAATTATTATTTATGTAGTATATGGAGTACCATGATCACACTCAAAAATGGTTAAATTACATTCTGGTTCAGTGCTGCTATAGCATGAGACCCAGTCTTAGCAACACTTAGAGGGATGCTTGACAATTGTTAGGTCTGTATTAAAATGACATTGCTGACCAGTAAACAGAAGCAGCCGGAAATGAAACGGTTTAGTTTCAAATCTCATGTCTACCTGCTGTCTACTAAAGTATACACAGTACTTTGGTTACAACTGCTTCCCTTGAACAGGGAGTACATAAACATCAACCATTTCCCCAGTACTTTACTGACTTTCAAATTCAAAGCCAGAACAACAGATTGCATTTTTTTACTCTTACTTTTGATTAACTTATAGTACACGGAGAAGGTAAATCTCCATGCACTAGAAAGAATCATGAGCAGGTCAGCACTCATAACCCTGTATTATGTGTTCTTCACATGGATGCCAAGATTCACCTCATGAGCTTCACTATCTATTTGAATTTCTTAGCATCCATGCCTCAAACACATAATAAAGCAGTTACAATCACCAGCCCACTCATAATCCTGTTTATAATTTATCATTATTCATCATTACCCCTGATGATGGCAATCTTCTACATGAGCATTCAAGATTTATCCCAAATAGTGTCCTATCAAATATTTCTGTAATATAACTTCATAATTTCAGTCTTGGGATAATTTTCACAGCTCAGCTACATATGTAGTCACTGATTCAGTATGTGTCCTGGTACAAGATTCCGAACTGCATCTTTGAACAATGTTACTTTGCTTAAAATATACAAATCGTATATAAGTATTTTTTTTTTCAAGACTCAGGAGACTTTGCATTAAATTGTAAGTTTTAGCTTTAGCCAAACTTAAAATAACCAAAGCTCAGTGCTTCTTCATTTCAGTCTCTTTCCAAGAAAGAAAAAACTGTTCCACTGCTTTATAGAATTTTTACATAAAATGCAGTCAAAGTACTTACATCATTTTCTACTTTTCTATTTACTCTCTCCTCCTTAGTTCATTGGAAATGTTGAAATTATTTAATCGAGTAGATCTAGTCAGAAAAATGAATGTACTATAATTTGAAATAAAAGGTGGAACTTCTTAAATGATTCAGCAGCTTAAATAACGAAATGTTTCTGTAGCTAAACTACGGCAGAAGAAAAACAATGTGATTAGCATAAAAGCTTATAAGCTTCTGGATGCACAGCAAAACACAAATAGGAAAAGGGGGGCTACAAAATGTGTCAGGACTGGATACTAATTTCATATGCACAAAACACACCAGCTATATACCAAGTAATATAAACTAGAAACCAGCAACTTCTTAATAGATAAATTCAAAAGTCAACACATTTGTTTAATAAGTAAAACAAGACTATGACCTCTGCTGAAGTAAGGAAGTAAGACAAGACTATGACCTCAGCTGAGGTAAGACAAGACTATGACCTCAGCTGAGGTAAAACAAGACTGTGACCTCAGCTGAAGTAAGAAAGACTAGGACCTCAGCTGAGGTAAAACAAGTCTATGACCTCAGCTGAGGTAAGACAAGACTATGACCTCAGCTGAGGTAAAACAAGACTATGATCTCAGCTGAAGTAAGAAAGACTAGGACCTCAGCTGAGGTAAAACAAGTCTATGACCTCAGCTGAGGTAAGACAGGACTATGACCTCAGCTGAGGTAAAACAAGACTATGATCTCAGCTCTCATTATGCAGATCATTCACTTCCAACAGCTCAGTCTAATGGTTTTCTATACTGCTGATGGAGTCCTTCTCGGAGATCTAATTTACTCAAAAAAAGTCATAATGGCATTTTGGTGGTTCCAAATCCCCTTCCTCACTGAACAGCCCTTGTCTTTCCTTATAATGGGGTATATATGACAAACATATGGGCATAATAATGAGTGTACAGAGTGGTCAACACCTGCAGTTAGAGGTGGTAAAATCCCAGACTAGGAAACAAAACATGTTGAATGCAGCATCTTACCTTCATTTAAGCCATAGGCCCTGCACAAATACAAATACCGCTGCACTTTTAGGTTTCATACTGAGTGTCACAGTAGGGTAGGAAGTTGTCATAATGGTTAAGGTCATAGAAACAATATAAAGTACCGATACATGACCTGGGTTAAAATCAAAGAATAAAACTTTTATTATAGTAGGTTACCGTTTTTAAGATTTAGGATCACTTCATCAGGCCATTACTTTGACTGCATTTTAAACCAATAGTAACATTTCAAACTGAACACACCAATCACATTCAAGCTTGAAAACAAGACACACCTATCCACTTCAGTTTCCCATGATAATAAGAAGAAACAGAGTAGCAAAGTATTCATTCATTAAATAGTTCTTAAAGCACCCACTATAGTTAAAATGCTATCATGTACATATACTACAATGAAGTAAAATAAAATAAGTGAATTACCCTAGGCACAAAAAATAAAATAAAAAAACAATGGTTAAGGTGTTTACCTTACAGATGCAAGGTACATGGTTTGATTCTCATATTGGGTAATTGACTAAGCTTAAAATAGCCCACAATGGCAGTTAGCCTAGCAGTAATCCATGAACCTAGTTACTGGAGGCTCCTGCCACACTTGGTTCACTCCCATATGAATCTCATCACTCCTTCCCATCTAATTACATAACCTCTCTTTACTTACCTGATACTTAGTTACTGTTGCTTTACCTGTTGTTCCCTTTAATCAAGTATTTGGCCTCACAATACCTGAGTACTGGTAATGCTGTTAACTACCACTTGTTTACCCTCTACAGTTAATATGCAAAGTACCTTAATGAATTCACTCACATCATGCTTCACCAGTGGCTAGAGTTGTTTTTTCACCCAATTAAATGATGGCCATGCTCAGGCACAGAAAGTTTGTATTAAAATAGTCCCATTTACTAGAGGTATTCATCTTCTTGGGAATGCACTGTGGAGGGACTTTGCTATCTCAAAAAAGCCAAAGTGACATGCTAACAATATGTATTGGTTCACTCCCATGAAATGAAACAGAAGATGAGAATAACTTGCTTGAATAGATTAAAATATGTATAATAGGGATATGTCTTTAGACCTGCTTTAAATATGCTGTTTCAGTCTCTGGTCTCCTAGCCCTATACAATCCATTGCATGTATTTAGTAGTGGAATGTTGCTGTGCAGTGCTTCTATGGATTCTGAACATGTTCACTTTATGACGAATATACAAGAAACAAAGTATCAATAACTGAAACGTGGGGTGATGGTAGTGACAGACAGGCAATCATGCTGAGGATCTGCACTCAGGGGAGGGCTGTGATATGCTGAGGGCATTAGCTTACCTAAATTATCACAGAATTAAATACAACTAGACATGCTTTCTTCTTCTTTTTTTTAATTCTTTCATGAAACAGTCTTTAGTGCAGTAAGATATGATATTTTTACACCAAAGTTTGGACAATAAACTGCTTGCTAAATGAAGGGATACAACAGCAGATGAAGGAAATATAAATTTAGGTTGCTCTAAAATACAGTAAGTTAGCAAGTCAGTAAGGGAGTGCCCAAATATGGCACTCATTTCCGACACAGAACACTTTGCTTTTCCAAGCTCATCTTCTAAACAGTATGTGAGACTTATTCTGCGTAACCATGGGAATCCAGGCCACGTTCCTCCCAAAAGAGCAGGCACACTCCAAGACACACAATTTTCTTTGCCTAAGACAATTTGCTGCAACAATAATTACATGTCAGGCTGCATTTAAAGATGCTGGACCTACATATCAACAAATATCAGAGTCAGTAGCTTGACATATTCAATTTCACTTGCTTAGTCACTTCATTAAACTTTATATTTTAATTATATCTTAAAATAATCTATTATCTATTTTAAATCATGTAGCAAATGTGAAATTAGTAGAGCACACGTTTATTTCTGTGAAAGATGTAAAGCTCTCCAGTTCTTCATCAAGCAATGTATGCATGCAAAGATAAGTAAATATTATCTAAAAATAATCTGTCCATCTACACAAATATACTTCTGCAATTTTTTTTATGCACTGCATAGACAATGGAAGCTTTCCACTACCTCTGCATACAACAGAAAGCAAAAATCAACCCTTGATATAATATCTAGTATATCTGAACTGAAGATATGCTATGCTAGTAACAATGAAACATAAATAGCTATACATACTTTCTCAAGTCTCCTTTGAAATGAGATATTATAGACACTGTCAATTTTTGAAACAATGAAAAAAAAAGATAAGAGTTGGGAAGTATTACAACCAAATATTTAAGTTTAATACCCACTATTTTTTACAAATTAATCATACAGTTCTGTTATGTCCCTTTTCCATATATAACTGAAAATAATAAAATGGATGAGAGGATGGTAAACAGGAATAGATTTGCAAAATTTTACAGTGGTCCAGAGAAACATGTCCCAGTACAACCCCTGAATATACCTTAAGCGTGGAGTCCAGCTGTTGTCTTAGTCTTCTGTATAATGAGTAATGTCCATTGTGAACAGCTGTCACCCACTCATTGTGATCAGACATCACTCAGCAGGTTGTACTGATGTCCACATGGGAAACCAGGAACAGCTCTCATATATGGTCAGTAGGAAAACAAGGCCATCATCTAAATAGCTGCAAAAGGCATAGGAGGTGACTGCATCCCCAGCCCAACAAGTATCTTAACTGCCCTTGTGTTCCACAGCAAATAACTTGAGAACTTACAGGCATGCACATGATTGCTCAGCCTGCTATGGCTGTAACTGTAAAACCCTTGCAAAATCACTCTAAATATAATATAACCTGCTCCCTAGCAACTAACTGCCCTTGGCATCTAAGAACAAGCCCCCCTTCTAGGCCCCTGAATACAGCCCTCTACCACATTGATCAAAAGGAGCTGCCAGCTGACACAACACTTTGTAGTGAACTGCTGAATGATAATTTAGGAACCAGACAAGCATGGCATGTGCTACTGTGCAGCTGGCTGTGATGGTGCAAGGAGTGCTTTGCCGGCCATTGACTCATTTGGATCAGTAGGGAGAGCTGGGAGATTTGTATCTAGAAGGAGAGAATGTACCACCAGATATTAGGGCACTGTCAATATTACATTAGCAACAGTAAGTGGCTGTTATTATTGCAGCCAGGGACAGCCAGGCATTTATAGGTCAGGACCTCCTTACAACATGTTCTTTTTCTATAGGAAGCAAGTGGGACACTTGTAGTAGTAAGATGGGCTCTTCTGTATATCAATAGACTACCTAGAAGAATCATAAATAAAGCAGAATGAATTACATGTAAATACCTTGTTTGCATCTTGTACACAATACTTCTAAAAGTGTGCTGGGCACCTTGCAATGTGTATTTGGGCACTCTCAAATCTTCCTTGGGCAGGATTTACCAAGGGGATAATTTCTTTCTGCATTCATATGGTACTGATCGCATTGAAACAAGCAAAGTGGGATATGCTGCCCTTAGTAAATCTGGTCCTACTATTCCCTATGCACAACAGTGCTGATTTATACATCATGGATGCATATCTACTGTCTGGCAGTTGGTGATGAAGGTTTATGCTCTGAGCTGTAGATCCTGTAGTACCAGGGTTTGATTCTCCTTCTTTGCCTACTGTGTAACCTTGAACAAGTCCCTAAGTGAGACAGTGGTTTGGAGAAACTGGGAATATGGGGTAGGTTCTTCAATGGTCCCTAGACTACAAGCCAAGTAACAACCTTTTCAGGTTTACTTGTTGTTCTGCACGTTTTATTTGACTACTTGGAGACTTTGTAGAGTTAACTAAAAAGCTTTAGAAAGATTTGTTTCTGCCATATTTTTAAAACAGATATGAAACCGTGTTTAGTGATTAGAGACCAAAACAGTTGTGGTGTGCACCAGTATCAGTCATAACAGATTCAGTGAAAAAAGACATGCAGCTTTACTGGGCTAGCAGAGATGTCTTTAAATAAACACAAGCAACTGTACTAAATAAACCTTTTACTGGAACGCTAGAAAGCTGGACTGTATGGCTTGCCATCTTTTCAAATGATGTGATGTTTTGCAGATCACTCCTTACTGCAGATTAATGCAAAAGGGTGCCACTTTATCATCAAATTAAAGGCTCTGTATTGTAGAACTTGTTATTTCTATTATTTCACAACAAATTAAGGTGTTTCACTTGTAGAATTGTAGTCTTCTGTAATAATTACACAAAATCAGAAAATATTTCTTATTCTAAAATCACAGAACATTGACCATTTGCCCATACTTTTGTAAGACATAACCACCACAGGAAGGACTGTTCAAGAAAAGAGGGGTGGGTGGTGACCCTACTGGACTGCATTTGTTTCCTGACATGACAGAAGAATGCTCACCTCTTTTCCGTAGCTTTGATAACTGGAGTACTAGTTCTAAGCAGCAGGTTAACTCTTACGAGCTGACGTATAGACAGGTTGTGATTTTGTGAGTTTTACAAACCCTAGCACACAGAATAATGCAGCATGTTGATAAAGAGCGGACATATTCATTCTTTTCAGTGGCTGCAGTGTTTTCAGCTGAACATTGCAGGGAGGTAGTTTATGGACAATATGCTTTGATATGGTAGGAGACATAATAATAGCTTGACCAGAAGTAATAGCTGAATCCTACTAATTATATGCGTGGTGGCCACAGGTACTGGAACTGATTAGAAGGACATTAACATTATCTCAGACGTGTTCTAGTACTTTCGATTTTTGTAGATTACCTCTCTGTGTAAGAATACTAATATTATACAGAGTAATGTATGTAATTTATATGCTTATTGTAATGGGAATTTACCTTTAAATATTTTTCCTACAATGTCTCCAAACATTTCCCAGACAAAAAAAAAAATGCAACCCCCAACCCATGTAATGCCTTGCTATTCTTAACACATAATATTTTATTGAACAGCACATAAAGGTGGCATATTGCCCCCAGCATGCTCCCAGCATGTTGCTTAGTTAACAATGGCCAGCAGTTTGCTTAAATCTCCAGTGGTCAAAGCAGCTAATGTTCCAGCAAATGCTGCGACTGCAGTAATTGTGTGCTACAGATGATATTGCTCGATTTAATACCTGCCTGGCTGATTTCTTAACTATGCAAATGAATCTGATTTTTTCAATTGTTTTACTTCTACAAAATGCTGCCTCTGCCTAAAACATGCCTCCCTCATTCTCTTAGCTGGACATTTCCTTATACTGTGGCTTTGTGATGAGATCACGGTTACCTACATATCTGGCTGCCTTGTCTTTAATTAGCTAAATACTGATTTTTAAAGCTGTGGACATGAAGCCTGTAGGCAGTTACAAATTCTCCATCTAGACTTCACAGGGTCTGATGCTCATGCTCAAGCAGTGCAATATTGATGTTTCAGGGGCAGAAGCATTTTACTGCTGTTTGAAAGGTTAATGGTTTGAGCCTATGCAGGAATGATGATGCCTTATTATCAGTCGGTTTAGCTCCATTAATTAAGGATGTGAGCTGATAACAACCTTCCTCATGTATTTGGATACCATCATTCTCCTTCTACCTGCTGTGTGACTCTGACCAAATTGCTTAAGTAGGCAGTCCGAAAAGGTGACCCCCCTACAAAGATGTACTTTTGCCTAGAGGGTTTACCTGGTTAAGAAATAAGTATAATATACTATAATATAATATACTATAATATAATATAATATAATATAAAATAATATAATTAAAATGGAGCTAAAACAACACATGAATTATTGGTTATTTTAAAGACATACTAATCTCCCCTAGGTGGCTGAAAAAAATAGAGAATGCTTCCTAAAATAAATTGAGTCCGCTGGGGCACAGAGCTCATGGTAAAGTTGCTTATTAGGTAAAGGTAACTCATTTATTAAATGATAAAACTAATATGTCAGGGAAGCAACTATGAAAAAAAAATATTACAGAGTCTTAGCAAGGCATCAGCCTCAATACCACATACATTCATTAAAAGAAGGTTAGCCAGCCTAAAGCTATGCCCTAGCAGGAAAGCTGGGTGACAATCTGGCTAGTTAACAACATCCATACTATCCCACATTGTGTCAGTACTGAAAAACATAAGAATTTGATGGAATATGGCATTTTAAGTGAGACATTCACTATAACTTCTATTTTTCCGTATATTTATAATTTATAAAGCTGCTGTATTCCTTTATTCTGTATTTAGAATCTTATTTAATTTTTGCTAATACGTAAATTCACTAAAAATTGCATTGAAATTGTACTAATGACCAGAACGTGTACTTAATGATCACAGGTATGATTTCAGATTCACAAGTAAATTTAATTTCACTTTTAATAACTGTAAATTATTTTCAAAGTAAACCTAAATAATTAGATGGGCACCCTTGAATTCTTCCAAAGTTTAACTTTTGTTCCTTCCTTGAGGATTGACAGCACTTGTGAATATGGTTTGTTGGCTAGGCTTGTAATGGTCTGTAGATTAATTGCCTAGTCCTTAAGTATAAATCTATAAATCTACCAGCACTCTTAATCAAAGTAAATGGACTCATTGTTAAAAGAAGAGAATTGCCTACTATATATGTCTATATAGCAAACAGTTTGCACTAACTGAAGCTTAAAATATCCAGTCATTCATTACGTTGCACCCTCTGAACTTGGAGTCCTTTGAAGCAGAAATAAATCCAGAAATTTCGGTTCATTCATTGGTTACTGTTGCAACTACCCACTCAAAAAACCTCCCCTTTGTTGTCACTATTCACTCTTGAAAGAGAACTAACACTAACGCACAGTGACACAATATCAGGGAGAAGAGAAACACTCACAACAGGCGAAAACTCCCACAACAGCAGACATATCAGGGAGAAGAGAAACACTCACAACAGGCGAAAACTCCCACAACAGCAGACAGCATGTGAACTAGTAACTGCACAAAATCATTCCCTCAAATGCCATTCAAAGCGATTGTTTCCAACAATACTCCGTCACAAAGATAGTTTTCACTGATATGTAGATTTTTTGTTCTATGGTATATTCAGTAAATATATATATATATATATATATATATATATATATACTAAATACACAATGTATAGTATATATGCTTAAAATTCTCATACAAAAAGTCTTTAACCTCAAGTATGGGCTTAGGAAAAGTATCTACTGAAAAAATCTAAAGAATTAAATGGCTGATAAATGTACGTGGTGGGGGGGGGGGACTCTGACAGAATAATAAACTTTTTTTTTATTTGCCAGATAAATCTGTAGAGCCTCTTGCGTCTAGAAGATTCAGCAAAATGGATATTGAGAACCCATCTTTATCACGTCTTACTGGACAACTGTTATGCACCAGTTTGATAACTACCTTGACAAGAGAACTGTAAGATTAAGAGTCAGATGTTCTATCTGAATGCAGGACAAGCTTTCCTTTGAAGTACTGAAAGAATCTGATTTTGTCCAACTTCCATTTGCCTTCTGTAATATTGACTGACTTCAGCCAGAATAAATTTTAAGGTGATTTCAAGAAGATTTGTAAACTGGAAAATGTATCATATATAAATGCAACCCACGTGCAGGACCAGTGTGTTTTTTGTGTGTAAACCACTTGCAGACTTGTTTGAAGGTACATTAAAATTAATTCTGGTTGAAGTTAGCTGAGAGCAGTACCATTTAAAACATCAGAACACCTGCTTAAAGGACTTTGCTGCATTAATTGATGACCAGTTCAATAGTATATATGATTTAAATCACTGTATAAGGTGTAGTCTGAAAGAATTTACACTGCTAATAGAAATTCAGCCAGGAGTAAAATCTTACTGGACTACAGCAAATGTTTACTACATGCCACTGAAAAAGTTGCATTTATTTTATGCTGTATTAAAGAAGCCTTCAGTACAGAGAGAAGGCACTTAGCGTCCACTACACACTAGTGCCTCAGTGGCATACACATGGTCACTACCTGGTGAGTCAGGGGGTACACGCAAGGGAGACCTACATTACTTGTAGGAGACCAAGAAATGCAGAGGATCACAGCCTCTTTAGCCAGTGTTTTAATACACTCTAAAATCATAAAAAATGTATTTAGCAAACCCTAAAATAATAAAAAAAACTGTTTATTTATACCTAAATATAGAGAAGGCAGTTAGCAATGGACACGCTGCCAAAGTAGGGTATCCAAGGACCAGAGGCGTACCCTGCCACATATTACTGTGTGGCTTTCATCTCCTGTAGGGGTGGGTAGCAAATTCTCAATGTTTATCAAAATATTTTACATTCTGTATGCCTACAGCAAAATGTAGCGGGTCCTGTAAAGAGGTATAGTTGATATTATAAACCATGTTGTGCCAACTTATACTTCACCCAGAGTTTGGGTCAGTGATTCCTCTGATTATTTTGGAATTATAAATAGCACGGGATTTTATTTGAAGGCTTGACAATTCCTCATTTGCATTATATTAAATGAAGAACTAAGTCTTCCTTCAGATCTACCTGTGTCAACAAAACCTTAGCAAGCTTGGGATAGCACCTTGCATCAAGAATAAACTACACAGGGTTATAACTCACTGAATCAAAAGTCCTGATCAGGTCTGGAAAGAGAGCAGCAAATCTCTCAGCACATGAGAACTAAGACTAAATATATATGTAATGTATTACCTACTTAGAACACATTTTAGAAAAAGGTCAATGGCATGTTTTTCTACATGGCCTTAAACACTTGATCTGCATGAATGTTTAGAGACTTTGTTATATTTTCAATGTATTTCTATTTCCTTCGGTTAATTTATTTACCTTCCTCTTTGTTTTATTGCACTTTACTGCACATCATCATACTCGAAAGCTGTTATGCACTGTGCTTTATTTCTTTGATTATGGCTATCCTTCTGGATCAGTTCACTTATCAAACTGACAAATGAACAAAAAAATAGATATAAAATCCAGAGTTACAATTGAGAAAAAAACAGAAAATATTCCTGAGTTGACCACCACGGAGCTAGAAGATAGCGTTGAAACCTTAATGTTGAAAATTTAAAACTTTAGGCTTTATTTAAACATAAAACTTCATTTAAAACCAAAGGGTAAAAAAGAAGAAAAGTGCTTTCAACCTATTCAGGCCTTCTTCAGTTCAGTCTGAACTGTTTTTCTTTTTTACCCTTTTATATGAAGTTTTATGTTTAAATAAAGCCTAAAGTTTTACATTTTCAACATTAAGGTTTCAACACTATCTTCTAGCTCCGTGGTGGTCAACTCAGGAATATTTTCTGTTTTTTTCTCACTTGTTTGCACCTGGGAAGACCTTTAGCAACTAAGGAAGTTTTTTCTGCCAGAGTTACAATTGAGGTTTGACTGTTCAGGGAGCAAGTTATCAAATGCATGATTTTCATATTCAGGCTCAGGCAATCGAAAGTTTGATCTGTTTCATTGGAATTCACTTGAAGAAGTAAGGTGAGGAATTAATGTAACTGATTATAGGGGTTAATGTAGCCTTCCTACCTACTGCATGGGCTGCATCTGTCTTAAGTATAACAGCTGTAGAAAGGAAAGGGTCTTACAGGTCTTTGCTCATAACAGGTAATACTATTATTAGTTATTTACTTGTATTGCTGGGCACTTATAATTAAGTTAGGCAGTATATATTACATGTATGGATTCATACATCATTAAGGACAAATGTATATCTTTTGATTAAAAAGCTAAACTGTAACATGCTCAACATCATCTTTTTTGTTGGGAGGGGTCCAGCCCCACACTGGACCGTCTAGCCTCTATGACCCCCACAACTATATCTGCGTATTCCTTTCCTTGGAACATAAATCTGTTAGCATATTTGATACTTTGAGGCAAAAATTAAGTGCTGGGGAAAATGTCATATTTGCAAAGGATTAGGGATTCTGTAGCAAACCTGATCTCCCTGCACATGCCCAGTCAGGGTTCTTCAGTGAGACATGCAGTTTGCATAGTGCATGACTGTTACTCATTTTTCCAAGTGACATAAGCCTGCATATGACTTTGCTCCCTTGAAATAGTTTCCTCAAAGCTTTCTCTGGCTCTACCAAAGAAAACACTATGGACAGCATACCCATGGTGACATGGTACACTCCACCATCTTAGGTGAGTTGAGCAAGTAGAACCCCTCCTCTTCTTCTATGTCACACAGCTCCAATCATGGCAGGAGAAAATAATCTATAGTCAAATGATACAATGACATCTGATACTTTAAACTTCAACAACAAGAAATGATCAGTGTTACAGAAGAGTATCTTGGCAGTAAGGCTTAGTGTATCCTCTGAGAGAAATAATACAGAAAGTCCATTTTCCCTGTCTAATATATACATTCATAAAGTATGCAAGAAAAATGTAATTGTGAACCGGCTTTGCCTTATTTAGTTTTGGGAAATCTGTTATACTGCTGGCTACATTCAGTTGTAGTCACTGTACACTACTACTACTATGAGTGAAAGAACAAAGAAAACTGAGAGAAGAGGAAAGGCAATTAGTAAAAGTAATTTAGAAAGAGCAATAATTACCAGGTCTGATGCCATCTGACTTCTTTGGAAATACACATACACATTAAACAGTAAGCGCTTTCATCTCTCAATCCAAAACTTCATCAGACTGAATAATGCAATGCAAACCTTCACTTAAATAAAAAAGAGAAACTCACACTGCTGTTTAACTGCTTTTTTCTGTAATGGTTTCATTGTTCAGTTTATGGAGAAATGAACAAGCTCTGTTTGATGCTACCCTCTGGTTTTACCCTTCATGACACTTCTAGCGGTTACATTATCTTGACCAAGAGGGTTGTTTAAGTCGACCAATAATACATACCAGCAACCAGCTCAAACAACCCAGTGGGAATGCAGGCTTTCAGAGATGGGATGAAGCTTTGACTGGTTGCTTAGCTCCTCCCTTGGATCCCTTCAGTGGACCAGAAACATCTAACTCTGGTAAAACAGCTCCTAATTTGGCTGATTCATTCATGGAATTAGAGCTAGACCTATTAAAACTTAAAAGGCTGCAATGGGATAATCTGTACTTTGAGAATTGCGTGCAGGTACAAAGAATACCTAAGGGCTTGAGAATTCCTATTATGTCCATAGGGGAAGAGTTTCCACAAGAATTTATCAATAAGTGGATTGACTTAAGCCAAAAGGTTGGTCTTCAATATTTGCATATGTTATTGGAGCTTAATAAACATAAAATTGAGTGTTTAAATATGAAGATCCAAGCAGCCTTCTTCAAATTAAAAGATGCCACCTCAGCGGACAATTTTGAGTCCAAGTTTGTCTTGGTTCAGCACAAACTGATAAAAGAGAATGAGCTAGTGAAAAAAAGAAAAACAAAAAAATTCCAAAGATACCACGCTGATTATGAAGAAGGAGTGGCTGATCTTCAACCTGCAGCAGCCAACAACCCTGAAATAATTCAAGAAGCAGAAGTCAACAGGGGTACCTTTAACAGTGCTCCTAATAGCAGAGATGCTAATGTCCACAGATCTGAGCGTATTGCTCAGAAAAACATGAAAAATACCTCAGAGGCTAATGTGAACTCTAACACCATTACTGCTAGACCTGAACACAGATCTAAGCAGGATTTTTGAAATGCTACACTCCCCCAGCCGATAAAAGTTTATCAGCAGCAGGGAGTTTAGAACAAATCTTGGGCGGAGGTTGCAGCGACTTCAAACATTCCTCGGTTGAGGAATTTCAACAGAGGGAAGTAGCAGAGATGAGGCAGGCACCAAAGGAATTTTTAGGTACAAATGACTTTTCTTTTAAGATTGTTAACCTCTCTTCTCTGTATCTAGACAATAAATGTTCAGTGTTAAGTAAAGGCTGGAATTTTGTACCAGTAAAAAGAGCCAATAAATGTGGAGTTATTAATAGTCTAAGAGACTACATTAGGAAGTTGAATCTGAAACTCATGTACCCTAAGGATTTTAACAACATAGAGATGTTTTTCAAGCCCAGTGTTTTTAACCCTCCACTTAAAAAGGAGATAGAACTATTTTTGATGACTTGTGAACTGCAACTTATTGATTTATTTGATGAAAAACCCAAGTATCATTACAATTTATCTGCAGCAGAAAGAAAGGTATTCTATGAGTTGTTAAATAATCATGGTATCCTAATAACGAAAGCAGAAAAAGGTAATGTGTTAGTGGAACGAGATAGAGCCAAATATGATTTCAAAATGTCTGAAATGTTGGCTGATGGTGAATTTTATAAAGTTGTTGGATTTACAGTTGTTAAGAAAGCTTATTCTTTTATTGACGCAAAAATAGAATAATGTTTCCTTTGTGGTAGAATTACTGAAAGTACTAAGAAATATCTAAGGGTTGAGAACCCTAAAATTAGTATTTTTGGTCTACCCAAAATTCACAAAGATATTCATGACCCCCCATTAAGGCCAGTAGTAGTAAGCAGTGGAAGTAAGACAAAAGGTATGGCAATTTTTGTTAACAAGCATTTACAAAAGGTTGTCGAACTGAATAGTTCTTGTATCAGAGATTCTTTTGACTTCAAAACCAAAATAAAGAATTTTAAAGTGTTGGAAGTTGATTTGATTGTCAGTTTGGATATTAAATCATTATATACTCTAATACCAAATGAAGAAGGCGTGGAAATGGTCAGATTAGAATTAATTAGACGCAAATTATTTTTAGACAATACTGTTAGCCTGCTTTTGGAAATACTGGATTTAATATTAAGTTCCAACTTATTTAAATTTAATAATATTTTGTATCGCTAAATCAATGGTGTGGCTATGGGTTCTGCTATGGCACCTAGTTACGCTAATATTTTCATGCATGGATGGGAGAGAATTAATATTCTTGAGAGTCTCTATGGAACTCACATTGCCTTTTTTAAACATTTAACCGACAATGTGTTTCTAGTTTGGAGAGGTGGTACAGATTTACGAAATTAGTTCTTAAATTACTTCAGCAATATCTGTTGCTTTTTGAACTTCACCTCAGTGTCTAGCCCTATCAATATTAATTTTTTAGATGTTACAGTTCTTAAGGAGAAAGCTAGATTGGTTGCCATAATTTATAAAAAGAAGGTGCACAACAATGCCTTTTTATGCTATAGTAGTATGCACCCTGCAACTACTAAAGCCAATATTGTTAAGGGTCAGTTAATGAGGGTCAATAGGTTAACGGAAAGAGACGATGATTTCCTAGAAGAAGGTGCTAGCTTATGCAAGAAGTTCATCAGTATAGGATATCCTACAAAATTAGTCTCAGAACAGTTTTCTGAGATACGTAATTTAAGGTATTCTACCGAAACAGTGGCCCCAAAGCTTAAAGCAATCAATTACAGAATGTCTATGCAAGTCAGTAGTAGCTTAGATGATACAGCTATTAAGAACATTATTTCTAATAATTGGAAAATTTTAAAAAGTTGCCCTGAGTTTTCTAAAGTTGTTGGAGACAATCCTGTTTTGTTCAAAAGAAAGTATAAAGTTTTAAAAATTATTTTCAAGCAATGTTAAAACTTCCTTCTATCCAGTAAATAAAATAAGGAATGTTTAAATGTTTTACTGCAAGGTATGCAATTGTTTATTTACTGACGCCAACAACATTTGTATTAACATTTATAACATTTCCATTAAGGAATGTTGCACATGTAAATCTACATTTGTGGTATATTTGGTGGTATGCTTGTCCAGTAAATCTTTTTATGTGAGGCGTACCACTAGAGAACTGTATACGAGAATGTATGAGCATAGTCATGCAGTGTTGGTAAGGGATGTGAACAATGCACTGGGAAAGCACTATAAGTTTAGTAATTATAAAGCAGATTTCAAGTTTTTAGTTTTGGATGATGTGAAAGGGTACAACAGAATGTTTAATGCTGAATATGAACTTGGATGGTCTGAATAGTTGTGGCACCTGAGACTTAATGCATGTTTTCCACCAGGTTTGAACAACCATGAGGATTTTGTTGCCTTTCTGGGAAGGAAGAGGTTAAAGCATTAATGAAGTCATTAATTGTTTTATGTCATGTGACTTTCTGTCTTTATTTAAGTGAAGGTTTGTATTGCACTATTCGGTTTGATGAAGTCATGGATTGAGAGATGAAAGCGTTTACTGATTAATGTGTATGTGTATTAAACTTGTTTGGTTTTATTTTATTTTCCAGCTTTTTCTTAAGTTTGTGTTATTCAGTTAATCCTGTTTAACTGCATTTTTGTTCTTTGGAAATGTATTTCTAGTAAGAAAATGGTGGCAATTTTGCTTTACTTTCTTACTGAAAGACATGCCTCACTCTCATTAATGTTCATAAGCTGACATGCACATAAGCTCATTAAAATTTGTCAAGCAATGCTCTCACTATTATTCTTATCTGGCGGCAAATCATATTGATATTCTATTCATTTGCCAACTAATCTGTGCCATATTTTGCTTATGCAGACATGAAAGTCATCAAAATATAAGGATGAGGAGACCAAAACAACAAAAAATAAAAACAATATTATCTTGTACAAAAAAGAGAAACTGCAAAAAAATTTAAACTACTTAAATAACCAACCAAAAGGAATAAACTATCCAGTCTAATGTGTAAGGTACTGTTTTCAGCAAGACAGATACATTTACCTAACCAGAGATGAGGCAGCAACCTTTTTAGTGAAAACTAGCACAATAAGGATTTAAAGGAGGCAGACTTTTTCCTTTCTGCTGACTGCAAAATCTAACTGCTACAGTTTGACATATAGAATCAGATGCAACTGATCAACTGCAAGATGGCCTGCAGAGCTGATTCTCCCGTAGATTTAACATTAACGTCAAAAGACTCTTTAACTTTATAATATACTAACTGACCTGCAATATTCTTCCACCAAGCTATCCCTAAAGGGGAATTCACAAGGCTCAGTTCTGGGGTCAAGTCTATTCACATTACCTGTAAATACACTATCTTGTGACCCCATTTTAGCTCACTGAATTTGCTACACTACTGGAATGATGCCTTAGAAGTGTTACAGAGAATTTTCCCTCTGACAGCCACCCATGGGCATGTGTGTACATATTTTGGCACTCTTAAACTAAATGTAAATGTTTCTACAACCAAAACAATGTTATTTCATACTCACAAGAGGCTGGTTATTGCCAAATAGAGTCTGGACATATTAACACTTGAAGATGTAAAATTTGAATCTATTGTTACTTATAGATATTTGAGTCTGGTTGGAGCCCTCCCTTACCTTTTCATCAAATGTAACCAAAACCATCACTAGAACCAAGGCTATTCTTATTTACTCTTACAATATAAGTACCATTCTTACATGGGAGGCAAGGAAAGCCTATGTCAGAGGAGTCATGCTACCCACTTTTCAATACATGCAGCCAGTTTTTGTTGAGGATGCTAATAAGCTAGTCAGTAAATTTCAGAAGGTTCGGAACAAAATCTGCCATTTTGAACCTGTTGCTCCATGCATGGAACATTATTTTGCCTCTGGCCAATGTCAAGTGATTGCCAATTATTTATCAAGCCAAATGTCACATCTGCACTCTAATCTTCAATAGTGTAGACCTCTATACAGAATGGTAAGACAGAAGAAGCATTAAGGCTGTCTGCAAGACAGAAATCATTCAAATTTCCTGATTCTTTATTACCAGTTCTCTAGTTTCAAGAAATAAAAGAGTTTGACGGGAAAGGTAATGTTTAGGTAAGAAATCCTTCTGTTGCTCCATTATTTCTGCCTCCATATTACTTCTAGCTTGCTTAGTTGCTTTTCCTGCTCAGTGTATGTTGTTGTCTTTTCTACACAGTTGTGGTACGTCTGAACCCATGCTGTGTTAGGCATGATTTAATGAACTGGTTCAACAACTTGAGGAATTTTATTTAGTCCTTTTTATTAGATTGCCTAACAGAAGCAATATCTATAGTTTCACTGTATGCTTGCATAGAAGCATACTCACATCGCCTTATGACAGTCTTCATGCTAATACTTTCCAACTGTAGGTTGCCGAACAGAAAATTCCCATTGCAGTTTGCATAACAGTTATGTCATAGCAGAAATAAAACCCAAGGAGCAGAATGAAGCCAGAAGAAAACTTATTTTACCAGAAATATTTGTTCAGAGACATAGAGATTTACAGCATTCCCTGCATCAAATAGATGCACTTCTTAAAAGCTTGTAAAGTAAAACTGCTAGCAGGCAAGCCTGGATGAATCAGAAACACATTGAGACTATGCTTGAGAAAGATAGATGGAATGCCTAAAGTTGTGAATATGCAAAATTCTAATAACAAGAATTTGTTAGTGCCAACTGTTGGCTTGCAAAGGAGCTAAAATCTTGCAGTAGTAGCTAAAGAGGCATGGTCAGTAAAATGACGCCCAAGGCAACTGTCAATTACAAATTAAGACAGTATTCCTTTAATGTGTTATTTTAAACAAGTGGTCAGCGGGCAATATGGTTATCGGTTTTCCATGTGTGAGTTCAAGTGTCTGTAAATGAGTGTGTAGGAGCAGTACAAATGTGAGCATGCTTTTTGGTGTTTTGTAGACAGCTTTTAAACTGTTTGTCACACTTTTGTCTGTGTGTTTAAAAGCTAACTAATACTTTATCAAGTTATGTGACTTGCATGAAGCATAGATAAACTGCTTATACATTAACATGTTGTCATTAATTGGAGGTGTTAGTTCACCAGTCTCCGATTCTACTACCACAGTTCTCCTCCCATACTGTCTCACAAAAGTAGCAGCATCAGATTTCTAAAGTTATACAATAAAAATAAATCTAGCTCAGGGATTAAGAGGATGAAAATTAAAAGATGGGGAATTAATTTGGTGAGAAGAACAAGGCAGTGAAGAGTTATCTTGGAATAAGATCTGCTAAAGGAGTAAAGATGGAAAGATGATCAGATACGAACTGGAAGGGAAAACTTGAGGAAAGAGAAAGGAAACCAGGAGAGTGCAGTGAAAGACTTGAAAAGAGGGGTAGGTGGAGTTTGTACTTCTTTAAAAAAATCAGCAAAAATATGGAGTATGAGAAAGGGATTGGTTGTTTCATTGAGGACTTCTTGTGAAAATATGTGGAGAAAATGTTGCCAGGCTTGGAAAGGGAGGATGCAAGGTGAAAAGTAAAGGGACATATAAAGGAAGAGGCCAAAGGAAATGGTAAAATATTAATAGGATGGGAAAATACACAGAAAGGTAGGACAGAGAGACTATACAAGAGTTTGGGAGAAAGAACAGCCCAGGGGGCAATAGAGAAGTTGAGGAAAGCATGGATTATGGAGTCTAGTATCTCTAGGAAGACGTGTTGAGCAAGAGGAGATTCTTAAATGAAGTGGGTCCAGCTGGAGATGGGTATGCTAGATTAGTGCACAGATAGTACAGAAGGGTACAAAAAGAAGGGTGGGCCCAGACATCATGCTGTTGGTAATGTGGTAAATGCAAACCAATTGCATATGCAGTGGGCTTGTGAGTAAATTGAAAAGCAATGGAAAAGGACTAGAAGAATCTGGAGTTAAATATCTCTGATTCCAGATTCATCTCAGTTCTGTATATTTAAAGTTGAGTCCCGAAGTATGAAATTGCCTAAATAAGAAATTTTGGAATTACAGCTGATGGTACAGGAAGTTAGGAAGAAAACAGTGGGAGCATAGAAAGAATGGAACATACTGGAATTTACAAAAGAGGGAGTGAAAGTATGGATAATTAAGGTGAGGGCTAGGAAACAGAGAATGTATGGCTAGATGATGTAAGAACTGAAAGAAGCTATGAGGAAGAACAACAAAAATAGGCAAAGACAGAAAAAATGGTAAAAGGAAATGATAGTGGTCATAGACTGGAAGAATACATAAGAACTAAGGTATAGACAAGGAAAGAAAAGGGAAATATAATAAATTAAATATAAGGTGTTGGAAAAAGATCTTGAAAAGTTACAGGGAGTGCTGTAATAAAGGGGAAATGGGCTTGGAAAGGGTGTAACAGAAGTTAAAAGAAGGGGTAATGAGAAAGACTGCCTTATCAAATGATCCAATAAAAACTATGTTATTAATGCAATACGTACAATGCTTTGTACAAAGTCTGTGAGTCCTGCTTATGAAAACTATGGAAACTGTGATGTAATAATGTGAGGATTATTGAAATGTGTTGAAAAGCATGTGAAAAATGTGGAAGACAATAACAATTATAAAGATAAAAAGCAAAACAGCTAAAATTAGAACAATGGAAGAATCTATGACAGTTTTTGCTAGATGTTTCTGGCAGCAACAGCAGCAGTTTTTATTCTTATGTGCCTCGCTTGTTTGGTTGGTTGCTGTAGATGACATCAGTGCTGCACCCAGGGGACAGCCTGATTGCTGGAAAGCAATAAACCTGCTGTGCCAATTGCATGGTACTGTCAAAGTAACACTGCTTCTTGCTATGGAGTTTTTCTGTGACTCACTTTAAGGTCTCTCCTGTTACTCTTATATATCAATAAACTGTGCATGTGTATTACTCATTTAATCATTACATTATGTCTTGCTGAACTAGTCCATTGTGCTTGCAAACGCATTCAAGCCAGAAAAACAAAGACCAAAAGTATAAAAAGGTGGTGCAGTGCCAGCCACCACAGTGACTCAAAAAAGAGGATTTCAAAGGTACCACTAATATGAATTCTTATAACTCATGGCACAGAAGGCCAATGCCCTAACTATGCCCTAGATAACTCATATTCAACTCACAGCATGGATGCTAAAGGTAGTGCTGGGGGGGGGAGTGAATGGCTGATGCCAGTGCACCCATACCAGCTGAGGTAGGCAGGTTGGCTCATTACATTAGTAACAGCCGGTAGTACAGGTATATTGCCTGAATCAATGAGCCTAGTGAGCCAAAGCTACAGTGGTGTGATGCTTATAAGTCTGGCATGTGTGATGGCACATGTACACAGTCCATTCTGCAACTGCGGAGCTCACAAGCCACTGTAAGAAGGGATTAGGCTAATAGGGATCCCATCTCTGATACATGCACAATGGCACTGACCCTCAAATCACTTGGCTGTCACCACAGAGGACTAAATGGTCATAGGTCTCTAACCCTCATGGAATGAACAGGTAAAATAAATGACCAGGAGAACAGCATGAATGATTAGTGGAGGGGGGGGGGGGGTTAGGAAACATTTAAAGTATTATTTCTAGGAATTAGTAATAACAAAAATATGAAAACAGGACTAGGGCTCACCACAAGCAGAGTTTTTAGTCTGACAGTGGTAAAAACCAGACTATAGTCAGCGAAAGCAGTTACAAGAGAGAATAAAGATATACAGCCTCCACAGCTTATAGCAGATTTTAGAACTGCTTGACAACACATTCATTGAAGAAACAAGGAGGATTAATATTGCGTAAAATATACACAAGTCAAAAGGCTGTTTCACCATCTCATTTGTAACTATTGATAAGGAACACTTTCATAATTAGGTGTTTACAGATGATAAGATAAACTGGCCAAATGCACTGAGAAGAGTAATCATAATCCACAGAGGCTGCTCAAACTTTTTAAAAGACAGCTTATAAACTACTGCAGTAGGAAAAGGGGTAGGCAGGCAGCATATCCAATGAAATGCAGTGCCTGAAAAACACAACATTTACCATTAGTGATAAAAGGCCTGTGTTTTGCAGCTGGTGAATTTTCAGGCAGAGAAAATTGTGATTTTCAACATGTGTGTTTTCCAAACTTTCTACATTAGATGACAGTTAATGCTAAAACATGAAAATAAATATTAAAATTGTGCGGTCAACAGTGGAAAGTGTGGTACACATCTGGGAATCTACAAAAGGGACATGCTCTCATCTAAAAAGGCGATGGGAAGCATGCTGTCTAAGCCCAGGTACTAGGAGTCAGCATGTCTGATGCTGAAGGCACGGTGAAAACGGAGTTTCCTCCATTAGAAACTGATAACAAAGAAGGCAAGAAAAAACCTCTATTGGCTGGTGCACAGGTTTGAACACAAGCTAGTGTCCATCTCCCTGCAACTGAGCAAGTGCTTCGTACCCATAACCTACTGTTATGGCTGTCTCAAAAGAACTGCCATCCAGAGGCCTGCCCATTATTTCACTCTATATCAATGTAGAATATCTGGATCTGGAAGACAGAACTTAGAGGATGTGAAAGGATAAAAACAGAATATCTACAAGAGTAGTACAGAGGGTACCACAACCAAGATTGTGCCCAACCCAATGGTACACCTAACTTTCACCACAGAGAAGGGATTAGGGAAGAACTATCACTTTACAGGATAAAGAAAAACAAAAATACAATAAAGGGATTGAAATGACACACTATATCCTGCTGGGATACCAACAATAGATTAATACATGGCTTGCCATATAACCCTAAAGCAGAACCCATTATTGTAGAAACGTATTTTGAGATAGACACAATAACAGGGAAATCCATCTATGACTGGGAACATTCTGTCCTTGTTCTTGCTGAATTAACAGGAGATGCCACATATGTGTCTGTGTATTAAAGAATGTGATTTAATCGCTTGACCACACTTTTTGTATTTGTGTTAGAGACCAGTGTAAAAGGTCATTTGTTGCGATTTTCTCCTTGATGAGGTTTTGCCCACTTTCAATTACCTTTCTTACAATAAATACTCTCTCACCCTTATCTTTTTTCTCACCCTTTCCCATCCTATTACTTTCCAAACTATTTTACTAGTGTTATTCTATCCAACTTTTATAATGTATAGTCATCTGACATCATTGGATGTGAAATATACGTGAAGCTAATTTTTGACCTTGTATTTATGATCCTCCTGCATATTTTTGTACAAAATCTTTATTGATGTTTGTTTTTACAAATTGTTGACTGTGAATTATGTCCAAGATTTTTCTGTTGTATTTTTGCTAAATATTTAATGTTTCTATCAGGAACTTTTCCCCCTACACTTCCATTGAAAAGGGACATGTCGCCCAGCTGGACTTTCCTTGGAAACAAAAACAAAATAAATAAATAAAAATATAATTGTACATTGCAGCTTTCATTTTTATTTTGTTATCTTTTATTTTTCAGCACTGCTCCTTGGATTTTAGTACTTGGGTGGATCTGTACTACACTTGACTTGGTTACCTGGCCCCAGACTATTACATTTGCTCATCCCTGTGAGTAGTCGCATGGGATAAGAATATACTAACACACATATGTAAGCAGCGGCACATGACTAGTGTGACCAGTGTCGACTGGAAGGTGCTTTCTGCTCTACAAAGGCACTTATTTGATTAGATATTTGGAATTTGTATAGTTTTAGTATTTTAAAAATAGGAACTAAAAGGGTAAAAACACATGTTACCTGGTCTCATCTCTGGAGGGAGAAATGACCAAAATGACTCTATTTAAAGATTGCTGATGGTAGGAAATATAACAGATAATGAGATCAACACTGTATGGGGTCAAGAATTCTCAGCATTACATTGTGTTCATTATACTGCCATTTTAATGGAGTTACTTACTATATATTTTGAATGATTGCTCTGAGATAGTCAACCACTCTAACCTATTATTATCAGATCATTGTTTTGCTAGTACATATTTTAATTAAGTTCATGGCAGTAATGGTAGAGATACAAATGCCTTGTTGTTTGACTTCTAGCTGTAGTATTTCAATACAAAAACATTTTTAAATCTTCTACTGATAGAAGTGAGTCTGGACATTCTAATAAATGCCACTATGGGCAAGATAATGACAAGTTCATTATACACACACTACGCTGAAAGAGTTATTTGCTTTATAAAGTAAAGGACCTCTTTTAATACCCAATTTGTTAGACTTTTTATGTCTATATTATTATTGGACAAGTACTGTCCAGTGTAAATTACTTTACTTGTTTTACTGAGGTTAACAACGGCTATCTGTTAGCCTGTTTCATATTGTTGATGAGAACTGTCTGCAATAGTCATTCAAAGCCTTCATTTGATAGGGAAAGAGTTTTGTTAGTCGGATAAATGTTACTGGGGGAAGATAATAAATCAATACCTATTATAGAGAATTTATTCTATAACTGAATAATCTTTCAGTTATATCAAACCTAATTGAGCCTGTTATTACCACACCACTGTTGGTCAGATATAGCTGCTGGGAAGGTTATTATTACTTATTTTCCCTAGAAATACAACAGTACTGTTAGAATTCCAACTTATTTCTTCTGTAGGATTGTACTTATTTGGATATGGAATCCTTTTTTAGAGGATTTAGTGAGCTGGGGGTGGGAAAAGCCTTCCACTGTCTAACTAGATCCCCAAGACCAGTACTAATTAGCCTACAATTCTGGAAGAAAACTGTATACGCAAACCAGGTGTTGTTGGAGTCTGAGTTCTCTTTAATATTTGAGCCTCTTCTCTTCTTGTGCAAGGCACAGCCGATGCTGAAGTCTGAGGAAGACCAATCTACATGGATCATGTACTGGACAAAAATGATACTTCTGAAGAACATGTAGCAGAGATAATCTCTGGGTTAAACCACCTGAAAAATAATGGAGTCAAATAAACCCTTACTAAAGAGAAATACTTCTTAAACAATATAAACTATCTACATTTTGAAACTAGACCAGATTTGCTTTATCCTAAAAACAAATTAGAGATCCTTTAATATATTGTCCCTCCAAAACAATTTACATGTCTTCCTGGGCATCTATAATTACTATAGATACTTTTTTTCACAGTTATGACATATCCCATTACCCAGTTGCTAATATGGCAGAACCCAGGGTATTTGGAAAAGATCAACATAAATCCATGCAGGCTTTAAACAGAAGATTAAGTAACTAACCCCCCCACCACCATCTGCCATATAAACTAATAGTTGAGAATGTTTGCTTAAAATAGACTACGATGATTGAAAAATTAGTGTTATCCTACATCAGAAGCATATATTACGGTCACTGCTTAACAGCTTATGTTAGTAAAGCACTGAATGAGTTAGAGAAAATTTCCGTGTTTGTTAAAAGATCCTGTCTTCATCTACATGGGCAGTACAGAGGTGCAGAAATAACAAGTCCTGCAAAAAAAGCTTTGGTAGAAACTGAGCTTCAGCATATTGACTTTCTGTGATAGTAAATTGTCTTGTAAGACTTGTTTTAACCTTTATCGCAGTACTCAAGGATCCACATTTTAAAATAAAACATGCTAAACATAAAACAGCTCACTAGATAAAAAAACAGAAAAATCTAAAAATGCAAGATTTTTTTGTGGAGTCCAAGGAGCACAGGTAAGAGCAGCAGAAAGGCCCATCATTAGACCTCGCAAAGTGTCAGGTTCCTGGACTCATGCTCTGAGATCACCCACAACATCTCCCTCTGGCTTCCCTTTGTTGATGTTACTCTTTTTGCACTGGCACTGTTCAACAGACCTGGGAATGATGGCTCATAGTTCAACATATGAATTCCCCTCATGTACAGGAACATTTCTGAAAAGGAAGTCAGTGGCAGGGAGCACATGGCCTACAAAAAGCTATACGTCTTTGTCTGTCCACATTGGAACCTTAACTGCTCTATGTATCGCCATCTTCAGGAATATGGAACAATGGGTGCTGTGTTTCCACATCCATCTGGTAGTACTCTCATTGTGTGGCCCAGCTGTCACTTGTCACTTACTGTCTGCATTGAGTACTCTGCAAAGGTGCTCTATGGTGCAGGACAGGGAATATATACTTGTATAATATATGTCCTATATACTTGCTAATGCACTGCTTTGTATACTGCCATTATTGCTGTACACTAACAATGACCATATATATATCAGACTAGTGCTCCACGGACAGGTACTGTGATTCATAAATAATTTACAAGCCTGATGCTCACTATATATGTATATGTGCCATTTTGCATTTAAATGTCAAATGTAAGCTGCTGTGCGTCCATGCTTGATTGTATATGCCCTTGATGACTGTTTTATTAGTTAGAGCAATGTGTTGTGCTAAAAGCCAACACAGAAAGTACCACTACAGTTTATTGGATCTGTACGTCTACAAACAAGTTGCTATTGCAGTCACAGAACATGCAGCTGCATTCCCAGATATGCAGTACTGTGCTCAGCGGCACGTGTTACAGGTTTTATTTTAGTGTCGGCCTAGAAGAGAAAATTGAACTTTGCTGACTAGAAGACAAATATTCTCATGCAGACCATGAGAAGGGATGGATAATTTCTAACATGATGAGATAGAAACTATAGACAGAATAATCACAGTGCAGCAGTGACCATTGATGTGAATGCAGTGACAGGCCATGGCCAGGTCAATAAGGAATGCCACTGTAAGCCCACAGACATGACCGACCATGCAAAGAGGAAGACAGTTGTACTGCAAGCTACCTGACATAGTGGTTACAGCATTCCTCTCCCCCTGGATGAGCTGTTGACTGAGAAGGAAAGATACTGATGGCCTTTGTCCTGGCAGTGTTCCTTACAGATGTCCATGGTGGATGGAAAATTTGGGCTCCTCAAAGAGGAGGTGAGTTGCATAACTCTACAAGTGTAGTTCTACAAGACACTGAAAGACAGATAAGTGTTTTCATTTCTTGATCTGATTTTAAATTCATTTTAACAGCCTGCATCTGCTTTAGCTAAGGTCTTCATTCTATATCAGTGATTGCAGTACATAGCTGCACTACATTTCACTGTTTAAGTGGTATTACTGTTGTTATTAAGCCCTGGTGTCATTCTTGTGTGCTGAGTGTATGTCGGGCTAGTTCAGGACTTGTCTTTACTCTGGAGCAGTTCCAGATGAGTCAGCTCAGATTTAAAGGTCTATGAATTCCAAAGTTGCTGTTTACTGTGATTTTTTTTAAATTACTGTTGCACTATAATAGTTTTACAATACAAGGAAAGACAGATAAGTGTTTTCATTTCTTGGGCTGATGTTAAATTAATTTTAACACTCTGTATTTGCTTCAGCTAAAGTCATTAAGCCTATATTAGTAATTCCAGTATATAGTTGCACAGACCAGTTAGTTCAGAGCTAGGGGTCTAATTGTTTTTCCAGCTCACCTACCCTGTTGTAGTTGTGTTCCTAAACCCAATTTATTCTATTATTGCCTGCCCCTTATCTTAATTTGTCAACATAAATCCCTCCCCTTCTCTGTATATTGGCTGTTGATTAAGTATCATTTTGCAAAGTCTCTCCCCTTAAACAACTTACCAGGCTAAAAGACCTTTGACAAAAATTGTTTTATATTGAGTGTACTGAAACTGTTGCACAGATTTTAGTATTAAATCAGTGATTTTTTTTTTTTACTATAATAAGTTTACTGGTTCTTGCTGGTAGGAGAAGAAGGTTTCCAGGCAAGTTATTTTGCATTGAAATTTAAATAATCAGTAGCAAGTCCATCCAAAAATTATTGTAAAACCAAATTCAAAGTAGTTATAGTTACCCATGCCCCCAAATTCATTCCTATTGGCATCAAGGACCAGCACTTCCTCACAACTTCTATAGCCATCCTGATTGAGATGGGTATCTTGAGACAGTGTAAGAATTGTCTCATGCTGTCTGATGATCATCTATTACTCAAACAGCATAACACACTGTGTACGAGATGTACATAAATATCCTTGGAGGCAAAAATATCTCACCCAGTAAACTCAGGCACCAAAATTGTCGCAATACACCATACATCACACCTCTCCAATGCCATCACAATACACATAATCTATCATTTGCTGGAGATTCTAAAGATTAACTTGCCTTAACCACAAATACCTCCAAAACACAGCACAAGCACAAAGCACACTCAGCATATTTAGCCTGCCTCATCACATATCACAAGGAGTCCTAAAATCACAGATGCTGAACCTGTAAAGCAGGCATCGACACAAGCAAACATTTTTGTTATAGATGCCTCCATTTTAAGACATACAGATATGCCAGTTACCAGGCTGAGCAAGGAAAGAGTGACAGTTAGTTGCTTGTCTGGTGCCAGGACCCATCAGCTCAGTTATGCAGTCAAGTCTTTGAGCAGCAAGTGTACTTACCAGTATGACTCTGTCATAACACATGCCAGTGTCAAGGACTTGAGGTGTACCTCCCTGGATTTTGTGAAGACAGACATGATAGCGCTCTCAGACTATGTATTCAAGGCAGGTATGACTGTAATGTGCAGTATTCTACCTTCTCCAAGGATGATGCTTCGATATGAGCAAAACATAATTGACTTCAGTGCTTGGTTTAGTTTTTGTTGTCAATTAAAGGGGATCCAGTATTTGTCAGGCCGGGAGAATATGATTGATAGACCTCACTGTTTCACCAGAGATTGTCTGTATCTATCCCTATAGGGTTTCAGTTATTAGCAAAAACATTGTCCACCTAGGTAGTGCCTTTTTAGGCAATGCCAACTTGATAAGACTACCAACATAACAAAACAAACAAAGGAAAATACAAAGGTATTACTGATCAATGCTAGAAGCAGTAACAGGAAACTTCACTCCCTACAAGCCCTTCTCACCCTGGAAGATACTGACATCTGTGTACTGACTGAGACAGGGTTTAAAATAGTGGAGAGCACTCTTGCTGTGCAGGGTTATAATGCCTTCCACACATTTAGACCAGCTACTGTGCAGGAGGGGAAAAAGGTGAAGGTGTACCAGTCCTGATTCAGAAGAGACTCGCATCAAGGCTGGTAAAGCAACATAATGCACTAGAGCTTCTTCATGTCCAAATAACCACCAGAAAAGTGATGTACTATATAGTGGCTAGCTATTGAATTCCCTCTGTGACACAAGAAGGCCACAGTGCATATTTACATAACTTGAATCACTCAGTATGAAACCCAATACCGTTTTTCTAGGTGATCCAAACTATCCAACCATAGAATGGAAAACGTACACCACCACTAGTGCACAAAGAGATTCCTGGACTTTGTCAGTACAAGCACCCTGGAAAAAAATAGTCAGAGTACCTTCTAGGGGGAATAACATCCTAGATCTTGTCCTTACTAATATGGGAGCATCTTGCACCATCCTTTGTGTTTCTTCATTACTTAAGTCTTAACATAAAGCTTTCTCCTTTGAAATAAAACTGAAAACAGAGATCACTTCCACCAAATGTACCTTTAGAAATATCTTTAAGACAAACTACCTGCTCCTAAGTGATACATTGGCAAACTCAAATCCCCACCAAATTCAGTTAAGTCCAATGATTATACAGTAATGTACACCACTACACTCTACCAGCATGTAAACAGCTTCATAGATGCAGCTGTACCCTGTAGATCTGCCTAACCAGCCTCATATGCAAAGACAGGGAAAGACATATAATTAAGTCAGGACACAGGAAACCTCCAAACACTGATCCCATCTCAGTTTGGATTTGTCAAGGGAAGGTCATGCTTACTCAGCCTGAGGATTTTTTTTTTGAAAAGGTCACCAAAGCAATGGATGAAGACAAACCAGTACACACAGCATACCTCAACTCAGTGAAAGCTTTTGACATAATTCTTCACTCAGGCATAGTAGAAAAGCTAAATAAACTGGAAATAATTCCCCATGTCACCCACTGGATTGCCAATTGGCTCACAAAGAGAATGCAGATAACCAAAATAGGGGAAGTTACCTCTGCAAAGAGACCAGCCACCAGTAGAGTCCACCAGGGTTCTGTGCTGAGCCATCTTCTGTTTGGCACCTGCTTTTCTGAAGTAAAAGCCAATACCAAAGGGCCCTGGCTGACTAAGTTTGCAGATGTCTCCAAGCTAGGAGCAGTCACTGAATCCCCAAATGACATAGCCATCATGCAGGATGGTTTGTCTCTAACAAATAACTGCTGCCAAAATCATGGCTGAATCTAATACCATAAAATGCATTATTGTATCCTTTGGGAAGTCATCTACCCCAGCGAAATACCACATTGACAGTATGCCCTAAGAGTTGCCCCAGTTGTTTGAGATTTGGCAACTCATGTGGACAGTGACCTAACTTTTGACCAACCTGTATCTGTTGTTGTAAGAAAGTTCTTCTACATTGCACAGCTTATAAAAAAAAGGATTGTGTCCAGATCTAGGGAAGTCATTGCCCAGCTTTATTCAGCCCTTATTAGGTCAATCATTTAATATAATGCCCTCTTTTGTATGTATCTGTCCAGACACATGGAACAACTGGAAGGTGACACACATACCTTAATAAAAGGATACAAGGCCTAAGCAACATGTCCAACTTGGACCAGCTCAAAGCCATTTCACTATACTTGGTATCCCGCACACTGCTAAGAGGTGACCTCTGTCTGGCATACAAGACATCCTCCGATCTAGTACTGATGGATTTACTGCACATCAGCAAGTCAAATGACATCATAAATACTCAATCTAGAGATCTAAACCTCTTATGTATTATCAACAGAAAGGTGTGGAGGGACAGGTATATTTCACAGAGGATACTACTGCTGCGGAACAGACACCCTATCTACATAAAGCAAAGTTCATCCCTGTCCATTTTCAATTTCAACTTAGATTTATGGATAAAAAACAGAAAATGTATCCTAGGACTACCCCATGGTACTTATGGACACAGGCAGCTCCTAAATGCTTTATCCCATGCATATGCATGGAGGGTCCCTCAAGTTATCTATTGTATGATCCCAGTTATTCTCATTAGGAGTAATATATAATTATTGACCACAGGATGGGTAAGGCCAATGTATAACCTAATGAGATATGTTATTTTGAGCACAAAAAGGGAAATTAGCTAGGATTAAAATGGTCTATAAGGAGACATAGCCTAGCACTTACCTATGCACCTATGAACTGTGTTGTGGTTCCCTACAATATAGCCATAATATGTTCTCTTGTTGTGTACACTTGCTTTGCAGTAATGTTCATTGGAAACTGCACATAGGTTACCAACAAGGAATTGTCTAGTGGCACTCATAGGTTCATAGGAGGTTACTAGGCTAACGGCTCTAGAGCCCTTACAAGCCTTGCCATATTTATCCCGAGCTGCTCCAACTGTCTGTGTTTAGGTGAATGAAATTCACAGAGGTAAGGGTCTATGCTAGTTAATGCTGACTTCTTCTGTCCACCCCAGGAGTGAATTTGCGGTCACCCATCCACTGATCTAGGTTAAGTTTGAAGAGGGTTAGGGAGGGGCTCTGTTTCACGTGATATGAAAACTTGTTCCAGAGAAGTGGCAGTATCTGAGAGATGTATCTATCACTCCAGCATGGCCTGCTCATGTCAGAGGTTAAGTTAAGAGCCCTGAAGCAAGTGACCCTCCTGAAGTTTGATTTATGAATAAGTAGCATTTCCATCTGGGCCAGATCAGAGACTGCTCTGTAAGCCAGGCACAGATCACCCCTCAGCAACTTGTAGGAGACAGAATATAGTGACAAGGCATTCAATCTTTCCATATAAGACTTCTTTTGTGTGCCCTGTAATTTCTTGGTGAGAAATCTCTGTGATCTCTCCAGTTGTTGCAGGTGTCTGATGAGGTGACATGCAAAGGGGAGCATTGTACTCCATTATTGGTCTGGTGAGGGCTGAATATAATGGAATTATAACATCCTTAGATCTAGATGCAATGCCTTTACTTATAAGATGTGCTACACTGAAGAATTTCCCTACTACTGTGGATATGTGGTGGTCAAAGTTCAGACTGCTATCAACCTGAGTACCCAGATCATGGGGTCTATATTAGAAGATTGAATGTTTAGGTGATCGAACACCTAAACATCGACCTTCGAATATCGAACCTCAGAACATTGAATGTCCCAGAGAAACATGTCCTTTGGACACCCAAAAAAATCTTTACATCTAAAGTAACTGGGGAGCTTCGCACCCCACACTCCCTGATGTGGGGGGTTGTGCCCGCCACACCCCCCTAACTAAATATACCAACTCAGAGCTCACTCTACAGTATGGAAAATGGCAAAATCTGGCAAATGGCCAAGGGAAATCTTTCCCTGCATTAAATCAGCCATTCACTGTTTTTTGCTTTCGATATTAGAAGATCGATGTTTAGGTGTTTGATTACCTAAACATTCAATTTTCTAATATAGACCCCAGATCACGTACCAGTGGGTCTACACTTAGGGCGGTGCTGTCTCTAATGTAATTAGAAGAGATATCAGCTTTTCTAAATGGAATAATAATGTAATTTTTAGCATTTAGTTTTAATTCATGGTTTTAGCACCAATCATTTGTCTGCATTAACCCTGTCTGTGGTATATTAACATTGTTGGGGGACTCAGTGATTGCTTCCAATTTGCAATCATCAACTGAGTCAGCCACAGGCTTTCCAAGTTTGTCTGGACTTCTGAGAAATAAATTCCGAACAGTAAGGGGCCCCATACAGAACCCTGTGGTACGCCTCTGGTGACTGGTCCTACAGGTGAAGTCACCCACTTTGACAACATGTGCCCTGTCAGTGAACCAGTTGGGTATCCATCTGGTAATGTAGGGGTTAGTTCCTAATTGGGAAGAGTTTCTCTTTAATACCTGAGTGGGGGATTATGTCAAATGCCTTGGCTAGGTCACAATAAGAGGTATGCATTGCCTTTCCTTCTTCCAGGCCATTGATGATTTTCTCAAAGAAGTCAACCAAGTTTAGCAGGCATGATCTACCTTTAATGAATCTGAGTTGGGTTGGGTCCAGAGTTTGGAGATTACCTATGTCCTTGTTAATAAAGTTGATAATGATTATTTTCATGGTCTTGCAGATGATGCCAGTCAAGCTTACGGGCCTATAATTCCCAAAGTTGGTTGATGGTCACCCTTTGTGCAGAATGATTACTGTTTCTATCCTCCATTCTGCCAGAACATAGGCAGTTCTTAGGCTGTAGTTAAACAGGGATCCAAGTGGGTCTGCTAGGTCATGTTTTATGTTGTTTAAAAGGCAACCTGGTCCCATTGATGCCATGTTGTTGGCCTTGGAGAGGGATGAGATGACCTGCTGTCTTGAGATAATAGGGTGAGGAATGGTGTCAGGTATTCTTTGGGGGGTGACTGGAGGGGCAAAATGGGTGAAGTTTTCTCCACATTTGTCAGGTAGCAGGTTGGCTAATATCTCCAGTTGAGTATGGGTGGTGTCATACATAACCAGTTCAGCACCCAACCGGGTATTCCCTTTTAGATTTCAGAAGTCGTTAAAGAATGCTTTGTGATTATCCTTAGCTAGGGAGGCTATTTTTGCTTCATAATTAGTTTTGGAGGACTTAAGATCTGTTGTTTGTTTAAGCTAGAGAGGGATTTCTTCCTTTGCTGAGCCAGATCCCTCTTGTTCTTAGACATCAGTTTACTCCTCTTGTTGTATAGCCTGTCAATACTAGGGGTCCATTAAGGTGGCTTGTTTTTCCCACAAGACCTGGTTTTAATCTGGTCAGGCACAGCCAATTCTATACAACTGCTTAAGTGGTTATACAGGGAATTGGTGTACACCTCTGCATAGGAATCCATCTTATCTGCATTTGAGGGGGCTTTAAAACTTTTTATACCATCATTTAGTAGGAGGTAATTTCTCTTAGAAAAAATTTTAAGCATTTTTGAGCTTGATAGGGTATCTGGCCTTATAATTACATCAAATGAGACTGATTTAGGGTCCAATCTTACCAGGGAGGACATCACATGAGGAGGGGTGCAGGGCATTCCCATGTTAGTGAGTACTATGTCCAGGACATTTGAGCATCTTGTGGCTGTGCTGACTAGTGTTCCAGAGCATTTGCATTGACAAAGTTCAAGAACCTCTGAGCCAGCATGTTTGTGGTCAAGTATGTTTAGCAGTCAAAGGTAGGATAATTAAAATCACCCATGAGTAAGGTGTTGAGCTGTATGGTAAGTGAACCCAGTAAGTCCAGGTATGTGGATATGGTAGGGGGCTTTGCCTGTAGTTAATTGGACATGGAGAAGCTCAAGAGAGTCATGCTGTTTGACCATATGGCAGGCATTGTAGCCCTGCATGGCCGGCGTGCTTTCCATGCCTTTGAACCATGTCTCAGTGACTGCACAGATATCAGCATCATCCAAAGTGACGAGTGCTTCCAGGGAGTGCAGTGTCTTGTTTAGACTCCTAGCATTAAGCAGCAGTACCTTGAGTTTATCTAGAGAGGATTTTGTTATGTTGGGAGGTTGGCTATTTTCACACTACCTAAAACAGACCTAGAGGAAACAGGTCCAGACCATCTCTGGCAAAGCAGGGTGGTTTGTAGACCATGTCTTCTCAGGCTGACAGATATTGGATTCTCTTGGACTGACACCAGTAGCTAAGCCAGTTGTTAAAATCAATTATTTTTCTTTGCATTGTGACATCATCCTTGGAGAAGGTAGAATGCTGCTTAAGGCTAGGATTATACCTGCCTGTGGCACATAATCTAAGAGCTCAGTCATGTCTCTCTTCATATAGACAAGTGAGGTACATCTCAAGTCATTCACCCCCACATGGACTATGACAGAGTCATACCAGTACTTGTGGTTGAGTGACTTGAGTGCTTGAGTGACTTAACAGATCCTGGCACCTGACAGGCAGCTAACCATAACCAGCTCCTTATCCAGCCTGCAAGAGGAACATCCGTGTGTCTTACGGTGGAGTCACCTATGCCCAATATATTAGGCTTTGTGACGTTACTCCTTATGGGCGTATTTGTTGAAATACTGGTGTATGTGTTATTATGTGTTGTGGTTGTTATGTGTGTAAGTGGTTTCCGTTTGGAAGGTCTCTGATATTTTGGTAATATACTAGTGAGTACCTCCACATATGTGAGTTTATGTGTCATGTCCTTATTTAGTGTGGGAAGTGTGTGTGTGTGTGTGTGTGTGTGTGTGTGTGTGTGTGTGTGTGTGTGTGTGTGTGTGTGTGTGTGTGTGTGTGTGCTGACAACCTGTTTGGCATTCAATTTGTCCTTATATGAGAGTCTTGCCTCCAATTTCATAGTGTAACTACATCTCCCACATAAAGTATTTTTTACAATTGTTACATTGCCTCAGGATGCCCATGTCTATCAGGCTGGTCAGAGAGATGATCAGAAACTGCTTGTCCATGATAGCAGGCTCTTACTGTATGTTTTATTAGGGAAGGGAATGGGTTTATTTGACAGGGCT
Source organism: Protopterus annectens (assembly GCF_019279795.1). Lineage (NCBI taxonomy): Eukaryota > Metazoa > Chordata > Ceratodontiformes > Protopteridae > Protopterus > Protopterus annectens. The sequence goes on from NC_056744.1 coordinate 111,942,951, forward strand.
GTGCTGGTAGCATCGAGACTGCAAGAGGGACCTATACTTTATGTAGGCTAATGTTGATCAGTTAGGCAGAGCTGCTCAGTGCACAACTGAGTTGATCCTAGAGCAACAGAAAAGCTTGGGAGGGTTTCAATAATAGCTGTTTAGGGGAAAACTGCACTTCTAGACTTTTGTGTTTATACAAGGGCACTGCTAATTGCTGTTGTATGAAGAGAAGCACCATGCAAATGCAAGGCTTAAATATGAGCAAAGACAAAGAAGTTTTAAAATAACCACCAAACAGGAAAGCACACAATAAGCCTTCCACCAGCAATCCCCAACTCAGACTGGTTAGATCAGCACACTTTTGCCACAAGGGTGCAGAAAAATACCTTCTTAATTTAGAATAGCTTGTTTGGAGCCCAAGTGTAACAAGACCACACAAACTACCTGCAACAGCCCTACAACTAACAGATACAATGTAATACAGTGCAATTAACTATTTAAAGCAGCAGCAGGCAATACATTTTTTGAAACTGCTAACATATGGACAAAGTATATAAGAGATGTGAAAAAGAGTACTTAGAACCCTTTTGTGTGCTTTCCAGCTCAGACAAATCAGGTAAACATCTACTGCCACTAGATAAATAATCCCAGTCCTACTAACGTAAAAGCACAGTAAAGAATTGTCTGGAGTGAAATGCTACCACAAACAAACTTAAAATATATGAAATGCTACCACAAACAAATTTAAAGATACAGATACAATAATGCACTGATTATTCAATAAAGTTCTTCGGTTTGTACAAATGAGCCAAGAGCCATTCAATTGTACTGAATTTATAAAGGCACTAAAAACAAGATAAGCTCACCAGCTAATAAAACTACATGTGGAAGTCTCAACTGTTTCCTTTTCCTAAACAGACCAGGCTACTTCCCAGTGCACTAGATGTAAAGTTCACTGACCTCTTGATGTAAAAACAAGTGCTTCCTAGAGAATAAAAATAGACCACTTTATCCAACGGCTAGCTAGATAATGAATTCAGAGCAAGTAAATCATTACAACAGACAATTAGAGGCAAAATGCACCTTTTCAATATAAGCACAAGGAAAGGCAAATAAATCATTCAAGACACCTAGAGCAGTGTAAAGGAAAGGGAGGAGCTTATTAAGCTCAATTTACAGTAGGGATAACCATCTTACAATCACCAGGAGGGAATCACCAGCATTGCTTTAGCGTATGTATCACCTGAACAATTTAACCAATGCAAAAACATGTGAAATGTGCAGCCTGTTAAGCGTCTATCTCTCACATAGAACAAAAACACCAGACCAAGCAGATTTCTTAAAATAGAATACAAAATGGAGCAGGTAAAACAGAAAGCAGCTTTATCACTCACAGACAAGAAAATACAGGTTTACTTTCCTTACCCAGTGGAGAATCACCAGCAGTGCTTTAGTTTATGGAGATATGATTTTTTTTCAGGAAAAGACAAAGGCCTAGAAATTCACTTTGTATTTAAGTATCATGCAAACAATTTAACCAGTGAAAGAAACATGTGAAATGTGCAGCCTAGCTAATTTAAGTGCCTTTCTGTCACATAGAACAAAACACTAGGCCAAGGAGATTTCTTAAAACAGAAAACAAAATGGAGCAGGTAATAGAGAAAGCAGCTTTATCACTCACAGACAAGAAAATATAGGTTTACTTTGTTTACCCAGAAGGAAATCACCAGCAGTGCTTTAGGTTATACAGGCTTGAAATCTTTTCATGATTCTGTGCCTACAGTGGTTGGACAGTCTAGCCAGGGAAGTATATGTATGATTACCATACCTTGTCATACATAAGTAAGGGGGTGGGAATATTCAGTCACATGTTATCAAACTATTTTTTATATACAAGGTAAGGGTCTGAGTCCTTCCACTACCAAGTGACTCTGTTTAAGTCACTTAGCCAGACTATGTTCAGAAGATATCCCTAAAAAAGGGACACTTGTGTCCAGTGAGCACACCTGGTTAACAAATCTATAAAATAAAAAAATAAATAAATAAAATAAAATAATATACTGTATTAGAGGTTTTGGCAGCAGTGTCTCTGTTTCCTCTCATCATGACTATGCAGTGAAGGATGGGAAATCAAGCAGCTGTCTGATGTGTCTGAATTCATTATCTAGCTACCCCTGTCCTGTGTACACCAACCAGGTCTGCATCTAGTTATATTGGTGGTGGTGGCACTGAAGACTTATCTCATGAAGTCATGAAACAGGCCACGATAGCTCCTGTAGTGGGATTTCTACTTTAGTATACTCCATGGATGGTAGAGACAACTGTAAGGGGTCTTACATATGTCAGTCTCCACCACATAGTAGCCGTGCATCTATGTCTCATGGCATTGGTGCTGGTACATCACCCATACCAGCTTCACATTCACCTAATGATGTACATGTTGTGGTAACCTCGTAGCAACATCAACCTCATAGGACACCAATGGCCAGGCCTGGCGATGCTGCAGCTGTCACATCCCTGGACATTCATGTCCTCCTCCTGTGGCTCGTCAACAGGCACAATCTGCTTCTGCTTCCAAAGTGTCTGCTATGGTATGAACTTGCCTGTTGTGAAAGATACCTTACTGTGTGTGGTGCATACAGCCTATGTGTGGTCTCAAAGGAAGCATAATAACCCCCCTTAGAATACAAACCTCCATCCTGCAGCAGTTGAGGTGGTCTGCCCATGACCTAGACTGGCTATGTCAGGAGCCACATTACTCCAACCAGTGAAGAGAGGCAGTGTGGATGTTGTAGCCAGCTGTATGGAGCAAAATTTTCTGATTAATAACTGCCAAAGGAGAACAACAGAATCATCATCCCAAGCATCTGGTGTTTGTGTAGTGTTCCTGCCACTTACAGCAATTAAATTCATCCTTACTGTTTTGGTATATCCACAGAACCTCATGACGAAAGTCTTTATTTAGGATAGACAATGACTTTGAGATGGAGAACACGTAAGTGTCGTTCTGGATAAAGGTCTACAGAGAACATGTGGTTACCTGCTGCTTCCTCCAGTGCATTCTCCATTCTCTAAATACTGCAGATCTTTGATCAGACAAGCAAACATGCCATGAAAACTATGACGTATCAACAGCATAGTTTATCTGAAGTAATTTCATTAAAAAGAATTTCAGTGAAGTTGTAATATATAATTCAATTCCCATTTGCTGTTTTAAAGCATTGAAAATATTACAGTAAATGTGCTTCAGGAAATTTAAATAGCATTATTCATATAATAAGGAAATTGCTTCCTGAGAAATAAGAAGATAGGAAGCTAGTTATTGTTTCTATATGAATGTTATGTTCTTTGCAGATGCTAGTGCATATTTTTAACAGCCCTTCCAGTTAAGATGGTTTATTATTCTAGTTCGCAGAAGTTGTCACTGTTAAGAAGTATGACAGTGTGCAGTTACTACCACTCCTGGTTCTCGCTGCACTGCCAGCAGGGTAAGCTAGAAATTCATATTCAAAACCCTTGAACTATATCTTACTTACCACCTACTAATTATCCAATATGCTTCTATTACACATTACTCTCCTACTTTTCCTCCTCTTATTCTCTGCCATTATATCCTACCAATATCAACTTTCTTCATTCCATCCATTCCCCAGCATTGCTACCCCCACATTACATTACAGTAAAATCACACACTTTAATATAGCATCAAGCCTAGTCATCTCCATCACAGTAGAACTATTCACGTACAAATACATACTCAAACACCCTCCGCCTTTGTCACCTCACAAACAAAACAAACATGTACTCAAATGCCCTGACTTACTAATAAACCTAATATCAACAATTAAGCTTAGTGGTCATGTCCGCCCAAACCCCGGTCCCAAAGTCAATCAACAAAAACTAGCTATGACAAACCCCCCTTAACACTCCTTAATATCAACCATGTCTGTACAAAATCAGACCTACTTTTTCTAAACATGAACCTTAGGAGCTTATCAAATAAAATTCATGAATTGCATGCATCCCTCTCTCTCTCTCTCTCTCTCTCTGTACTCCCGAGACATAGCAGTCCTAACTGATATCTGGCTCAAACCTTCACTTAATAACAATGATATTCTACCCCAAGGCTACAACATCCATAGATTAGACAGATTAAATAAATGAGGAGGAGGTACAGCAATAATGTACAAAAACACACTAAAACTTGAATTCCTGGATTTACACCAAAACTAAATAATGCTGAGATGCTTTTTTTCTAGACAAGACTTAAACCCCAACAAATTCATAATCATCATAGCAATGTACATTCCTCCTGGCAATGACCCCACCATAGTTAAAAACTTCCTCCACTGGTCATCCATAGCCTTTTCACAGTAAACCATTGTTATGGGTGACTTCAACTTAGACTGGTTAACCTACACCTCAGAAAATCCCACAAACTTCATAAACTTACACAGATTCTCCCAGCTAATAAAAAATCCAACTCAGATAGATAAAAAAAGCAATAGACACTCAGTACTGGATTGGACCTTATCCATTAAACCATCACTTGTCAGTTAGGTTGTCTCCTAGATAGCTTAAGTGACCACTTACCCACCTACCTCCTCCGACAAAGTCTACATTCCCCCAAAAGCACGATATTTAGGTACATATGTAACAGAAAAAACATCTCTCCCCAAACCTTCATATCAACCTTACAACAGTACAACTGGACCCCCCTGTCTTCATTCCCATTAGACACTGCAGTATCATACTTCAATGATACCTTCTTGGACATACTAAACAGCCAAGCCCCCCTTAGAACTATAAGAACAAAGGCAAACTATGCCCCATGGCTAACCAAAGAAGTAAAACTCCATCTCAAAACTAGTCAAGATATCAGTCCAATAAAAGCATGGCCATACCAAACTATTATCAGCAACTAAGAAATAAATAAAATAAAAAAAAAACGGTAAAAATGACAAAAAAATTATACTATATAGAAACCCAATAAAAATACCAACACGACACCAGAAAATTCTGAGCAGCTACAAATCAGCCCTTACAGACAGGCAAATCTGTAACCCCAACTCCCTCCACCACAAATACACTAGATAGTATACCCACTCAATTCAATACCTACTTCACCAATTCCATTCTAAACCAAACCAAAACAAATAGCACTGTGCCACTAAAAATCCCTACTGAACTCAATGAAACATCCAACAATTTTTCTTTTAAGCCCATTCAAACTAGTAATATAGAAAAGAGTGCTCCACAAACTTAAACCTACTACCCTTGCTGCTGATAAACTACCCACTGACTATCTTAAGTTAGCTGCTGACGTCATAGCCTATCCAATCACTATATTAATTAATCACTCCATAACTAAGCATCAACTTCCCAAAATCTGAAAAACTTCCTACATAATACCCCTACACAAAAGGGAACATGTATAGACCTTTCTAACTACAGGCCAATAACAATTCTGTCACCCTTATCCAAAATCTTAGAACAATGTATTCACTTCCAACTCATGAATCACCTACTCTCTAATAATCTTCTAACACCCAACATAGCTTTCAACCTAATCCCAGCACCACTACAGCTCTATTAAGCTTTACAGACACCATCAACCCTCTCAGAAATAATGAACAACTAGTCTCCTCAACATTTCTAGACATGTCCAAAGCCTTTGATATAGTCTCCCATCAAAAACTTCTACATGAACTCCTATCTCTTAAACTAAGACATTCTGCTATTCAGTGGTTCCATGACTACCTATCAAACTGTCATCAAGTCATAAAATGGAAAAATAAATTCTCCTCTACAGTACCTGTTACACTAGGTGTACCTTAGGGTTCAATTTTAGGTCCACGCCATTCAATATCTTTATGAACAAGCTCCATTCTGTTAGAACCTGGCCAGAATCATACAATATGCAGATGACACCACAGTCATCTGTGCAGCCCACTCCCTCTCTAAACTTCAAGAAAAAACCCAGCTTGCTTTCTCAACTCTCACTTAATCCTGAATCGCAGTAAGACAAAACTAATGATCTTCTCACATATAAGCCCTCTGACCACCACTCACCCTTCCAAATCTATTCAGCTAATAACACCAAGATTGAACAAGTACCACACAGCAAGCTACTTGGCATCACAAATGATAATATCATGAATTTGATAACCATCTGCCAACTGTTGAAAGTACACATAAAACTAGGCTCTCTTTAAAGATCTAAACCATACCTCACTGACTTCACTAGACAATCTCTTGCCAGGATTCATTTACTGTCAGCCCTCCTCTATGCGTTTGCCATCTTCACCTACGTGAAGAAAACCAATCTAGCTAAACTAGATGCTTGTTATAACAAGGTTGCTAGATTTGCTAATAACCCCCATACAGATCACCTCACTATAATGCCTGACAACAACTAAACTGGCTGGAATACAACCACCCAACTTACAATAGCCACAGCATAGTATATCAACCTGAAAAATGTCCAGCTCTTCGACTTAGTTAAAACCCAAAATCCAATACAAGGCAGCTCAGATCTTCTGACAAGCTTCTGTTACAAGTCATTAAGTCCAACAACTTCTATGGAGATTCTGTACTCCAATTGCATCTCCAGAACATGGAATTTGACCCCCAACATATACTAACCACTGCTAACCCCACACAATTTAAAAGACTTCTTAAGTCCCAGCTATCCAACTCCTGACTTTGCTCTTGCCTAAATCCCAACTGAATACTGTCTCTATTTAATCCTTCCTGAGAAATTCCAATAACAGATCTTAAATTTACTAAGTTATCCTTAAATCTCTTACTCCTACTTTTTAACCACTAAGACATACATCTAACTATGTTTCTCTAAATAGTATACTGTTTTTTGTACGTGTGATGTTGTTTCTCTAACTGTATGATATTCTTTATAACACATTTATGATTATTATTAACCAAAGGAGCTAAAGTTGATAATCTCATCATATGTTTTGTATTTTTCTTATATTACATATGTATTCTTTGTAACTTATGGGACTTTTTTGAAGGTCTCAACTTAAGTTTGTATTTTCTTATATTATATATTCTATGTGGGTTTTATATTGTTGTCTCATCCTGTGATTGTAGTTTCTTAGATTATGTTTTCTGTATAACTAGTGAGGTCTTTCCCCTGGGCCTCCACAGAAAATGGGTTATGAGTATGCCATCCTCTGCCCCAAGGATGATTGGTAGGTCGCATTCTGAATGGAAGCCTCATCTCAATGGGTTTATTTCCTTAACTGTATCTGGGACCTTTATATGATGGTCTGCATGTGTCAGCAGGCAATCTAGAAATTTCTGTAATATGTAGATGGCAGATGCTTATGATATACCTGTCACATCCCCTGTAGGTCTTTGGAAGGGGAGCATGGCAAGGATGGTCACTGCAATTATGACACTGGTTTTCAAAGGTATTAGTTTACCTCTTTCACCTGCAAATTCCATTAACCAGTAAAGCTGGTATAACTAAGTCATTTTGTCTGGTCATCTATGCAGAAGCTAGCCATCTGCTCGAACCTTGTAAGAAAAAAAGTAGAGGATCATCTGTCTGAAGCTTCTCATGTCACCGTGATATTATGTGACTGCTGTCTTTGTATTTCTGCTGTGACTGCAACATCACTAGCAAGAATATGACTTAATATAACTGCCAAAGCTATGTTTGCACTTGCATATTCTGGTAATATCCATAGTTCCTGACCAGTAAACTTCAATACCAAATCTTTATTTGTACTTGCTGTTGTGGTGATGTCCATGCCTCCTGACTAATAAATATATGCACCTGTGCACTTTTGTGTAAGTGTTTCTGCATGCTTCCCATCCATGCCTCCTGACTAATAAATATATGCACCTGTGCACTTTTGTGTAAGTGTTTCTGCATGCTTCCCATCCATGCCTCCTGACTAATAAATATATGCACCTGTGCACTTTTGTGTAAGTGTTTCTGCATGCTTCCCATCCATGCCTCCTGACTAATAAATATATGCACCTGTGCACTTTTGTGTATGTGTTTCTGCATGCTTCCCATCCATGCCTCCTGACTAATAAATATATGCACCTGTGCACTTTTGTGTAAGTGTTTCTGCATGCTTCCCATCCATGCCTCCTGACTAATAAATATATGCACCTGTGCACTTTTGTGTAAGTGTTTCTGCATGCTTCCCATCCATGCCTCCTGACTAATAAATATATGCACCTGTGCACTTTTGTGTATGTGTTTCTGCATGCTTCCCATCCATGCCTCCTGACTAATAAATATATGCACCTGTGCACTTTTGTGTAAGTGTTTCTGCATGCTTCCCATCCATGCCTCCTGACTAATAAATATATGCACCTGTGCACTTTTGTGTATGTGTTTCTGCATGCTTCCCATCCATGCCTCCTGACTAATAAATATATGCACCTGTGCACTTTTGTGTAAGTGTTTCTGCATGCTTCCCATCCATGCCTCCTGACTAATAAATATATGCACCTGTGCACTTTTGTGTATGTGTTTCTGCATGCTTCCCATCCATGCCTCCTGACTAATAAATATATGCACCTGTGCACTTTTGTGTATGTGTTTCTGCATGCTTCCCATCCATGCCTCCTGACTAATAAATATATGCACCTGTGCACTTTTGTGTAAGTGTTTCTGCATGCTTCCCATCCATGCCTCCTGACTAATAAATATATGCACCTGTGCACTTTTGTGTATGTGTTTCTGCATGCTTCCCATCCATGCCTCCTGACTAATAAATATATGCACCTGTGCACTTTTGTGTAAGTGTTTCTGCATGCTTCCCATCCATGCCTCCTGACTAATAAATATATGCACCTGTGCACTTTTGTGTATGTGTTTCTGCATGCTTCCCATCCATGCCTCCTGACTAATAAATATATGCACCTGTGCACTTTTGTGTATGTGTTTCTGCATGCTTCCCATCCATGCCTCCTGACTAATAAATATATGCACCTGTGCACTTTTGTGTATGTGTTTCTGCATGCTTCCCATCCATGCCTCCTGACTAATAAATATATGCACCTGTGCACTTTTGTGTATGTGTTTCTGCATGCTTCCCATGCTTCATAAATCATGTTATTTCGGTGCAATATGGCAGCTGTCTAATTTGCATACCGTTTGATTTGTCAATGGCCCAACTGTTGTTCATAAACACTGATCCTGTATCTATGAATCACTTTCTACCTTTGTACTAACTATTTTGCACATACAATTACTTCACTATTTTGTACATTTTTTACTATTAGCACCCATGCTCAGCAAAGCATAATTCTACTGTGTACTGACACAAGCCTTTGTGCTGAATATATTATCATCACATATGGAACTAGAAGACCTATATGCCTCAACTTTGCCAGCACTCTGTAAGTGGATTGCCAGCCCAGCTCCTCTTCCCTAATACACAATAACCTCTGTAGAAGTTCTGATTCTATTTCTAAGAAGTGTAATATAATGCCTGTAAGATGAACAGATTTGTGAGAGCTGAGACAGGTTGATTTGGCATGACAACACGTCATTCCCTTTCCTACATGATGTTATAAGTTGATACAATGTTTTCTCTCAAATATAGTTTAAAAGTCTCAAAAAGTGACCTATTGGCTTAACAAAACAGTGTAAAAGTTTTGGTAACATAGATTTAACAATGTCCAAGGCAGAACAAGAGACTCAAAGAATTTTTGATATAGCTCAGTAAAACTCTCTAATTGAAATGGACCTGATTTTTTTTTTTTTATCACTTAATTGCCGGTGGCAACCAAGTGAAGTGGGAAGCCCTATTACATGGAAAACAAATATTTATCAAGCAGGTCCTGTTTTTTTTTTTTTTTTTTTTTTTGATAAACCAAATATAGCACAAATCAAAGTGTTATCACCCCTATTCAATCCAATAACCTAAGAACAGGTAGATATCTGGCATAAAGAATTATGTATATTCACAACAGAATAACACTGGTTCACATGATGCTTATAAAAGTTGAGCTATGTTTGTGAAAATAAATAAGCTTCAGGGTCAGTCGGTTTGAAACCTCCAGTGTGAACATGAGCTATAAAGATTTATCACAGCATCCCTGGGGACTCTCGCCTCCATATGAATTTCTTCCTAACTCTACATATTTTAGAAAATCATGAAATTGGTAGAAACAAGAGAGCTATTTAAAAAAATAATAAAATCCAGTGTAAGTCTACTTTTTAAGAAAATGTATTCTGCCTGGTATAAATACATTTAGATATTGCCATATTTGACCTGTTGTGTACATCTTACTTTATGTTGTTTTAAATTTTCAATGCATTTCTTTAAATTTGGAGCATATTTTAAGTAACTCATTAACAGTAACTTAAAGTAACACATAGGCTGATTTTAAAATGAATGCATTTGTTTGATTTTAATCTATAATACGTCCCATAATAAACTGATTGCTTTATTTATTTACTTATTTATTTTTCTGTTTGGAAATAACGGTCAAACATTCAAGAAAATCATCAGTGTAGACTAACACATTCCTGCCAATAGTTTTAATAGAAATAGGAGTTGTTGTTGTTGTCTTTCGGTTTTTCCCGGTTAGGGGTCGCCACAACGGAACTCCGGTCCACTAATGATTGGCAGTAGATTTTCACGAATGTCGAGGTGCCAGCTCGACGTTCAACCTTCAACAAAGGCACGCCCATTTACGCATGTCTTTTAAATGCCCACCCAACCGCGGGGAGGACATGCAGACTCCACACAGAAGGCACTCCCCGCACTCCAGCCGAGAATCGAACGGGAGAACCTCTTGCTGTGTGGCAACAAATATCTATTAAATTAAGTATGGCCCTAAGGAGCAGGTTCAGGGCTAAAAGAAAAACAGTAGAGCAAAACAGATACCCCTGTCTTGCTCTTCCCTCCTGATATGTAGTAGAAGAGTTATGACAATTAACACATAAAAATAGGTTATACAAATAAAGTTGAAATAATATTCCACCTATGGAAATTGTAATTTTGACAAAAAGCTGAATCAAAATTTTCTGACCACAGTATCAAAAGCTGTATTAGCTTTAAGTATAAAAAGCTTAATCATTTTCAGTATTGCATGAATTATTTTGAATGTGTAATAAAAGCCTTTAAGATATGATTGACTGAGTGCATGTTTGTTTTAGAATAAAGTCAAATTGGTTGGGTGGGTTATCTTAGGAAGATAGGGAAGAAAATAATTATTTGTGCATATATTTTGTAGTCAACATTAACAACAATAATGCAATGTGGCAATAATTTCCTTTCAAATTATTATCTTTGCTAGCTTTTGGAATCACACATAGCTTAGCAAAGTAGAAAATGATTAGGGGAGCCAACCCATTGTAAGTAAACATAGGTTCATAGGTAAGTACTGGGCTAGCTGCCTTGCAGGATATTTAAGCCTAGCCAGTTTCCCTTTTGTGCTTGAAATAACCTATCCCATTTGATTATAGATTAGCCTTACCCATTAAATGGTCGATAATTGTATATTACCCCAATGAGAATAATTGGGATCATACCATAGATAACTGGAGGGGACCCATGCATGGGATAAAGCATCTAGGAGATACATTTTTCCATTAGCAGTACAGGGGGCAGTCCTGGGGTAAATTTTTTGTTTTCCATCCATAGATCTAAGTTGCACTTGAAAATGGACAAGGATGAACTTTGTTATATGTGGATGGGGAGTGTGTTCCAGAGCAGTGGTATCCTCTGCAAAATATACCTGTCTCTCCAAACCATTCTTGTGATGTTGTAGAAGAGGTTTAAATCCCTAGACCAAGTATTTCTGATGCTGTTTGACTACTGATGAGCATTAAATCCATCAGTAATGAGTTAGAGGATTCCTTCTATGCCAGACACAGGTCACCTCTTAGCAGTCTGTAGGATACTGAGTATAGTGACAGGGCTTTAATTCAATCCACGTAGGACATGTTGTTTAGGCCTTGTATCCTTGTAGTAAGGTATATCTGTGGATGTTCCTAGACAGATACATGCCAAAAGGGGCATTTTATGCAATAACTTGTCTAAGGAGGGCCGAGTAAAGGGGAACAATAACATCCATAGATCTCGACACAATCCCTTTGTTTATAAGCTATACAATATAGAAGGATTTACTTACAACAGTAGACACATGTTGGTCAAAAGTTAGGTTAATGTCCACATAAGTTACCAAATCCTGAACAGCTGGGTCAACTGATAGGGATGTATTGTCCACATGGTAATTCCCTGGGGTAGATGACTTCCCAAAGGATACAATAATGCATTTGTTGGCATTTATTTTTAGACCATTGAACACTGAAGACGTCCTAATAGCAAGGTTGCAATTAAGCAAAAACCTTCTTAAAAAATCTTTAAAAGTAATGACGTCCAGGCCAGAGGTCTTATTTGCTAGAAAAGAATGAATAATAGTTTGCCTTGTTTCTAAAACCATCTGATTTGGAGTGAAATAATCTCATGTTATTCATAATTGTGACTGGAATCTATTAATTCCCTAACCTCACCAAAAAGATGGCATAGTATTCTGCAAAGTTGTTTAATATTTTTTCTTTTATTAATCAGTAATCCCTTTGCTTGACAGACTGGATAACATTAAGTTTGTGTTGTTTTACAAGATTTCTGCAAAAAAAGTCCTGTCTTATTCATCATTAAAATATATCTTTTATGAAAGAGAAAAGTGAAGAAAATCTGGCTTTAATGTAAGTGTTCTTTGATTCAACCTTGAACTTGCCTTTCCTGTTGAATACATTTGTCAAAAATGCATATGTGGTAACTTTTCAAAGATTCTAAGTTGTCCAGTTAGAAAATTTAGTTCTGTTTTCAAATCCTGTCTATATTTCACAGTAAATGACTGAACAAAAGTTGTTAAGCAGATCTTGGAGGTAGCCCTTTTTACATAAAGGTGGCAGAATCTTTTTTCTCTTCAAATAATTATTTAATTTTAAGTATTTGAAAGCATTATGAAAACTGTTGTTTTTGATCCTCATGAAGGGTTTAAACTAAGTTAGTTAGTCGTTACATGGAATCAGTATGTTGTATGATCAGAAACACATCTACTGTTACAGCTCTACATCTGTAAAATAATTGATAGGCTGTATAAAAATCAACAAGTCACTGTTGTCTAGTAGTCCATTCATTCCTCCAAACCTTCCAGAACTATATCAGCAATGGGAGGCCATAACTGGTGATCTCTGCAGCCATCCAAAGTGGTTTAGGAGATTTTTGTTATGTTTCTATCGCACACACACGCACACACACACACAGACATATGCACACACACACACACACACACACACACACACACACACACACACACACACACACACACACAGCTAGAAGTTATGTTACGACTAGTGCCTCAGTGGTTGTGACTCTGTTTCCAGCGAGCTCCTCCCTCACCTGCGTCACTAACTGAAACCTGTGCCACTGTGCAGTTAAATACCATATTTTCTTCTCTGATGACAAAGACCTTAGTGCAGGGGAAACGCCTGACCATTCATGTAAAACAAATTCATCTGTGATTGGGTCAACAGCTGTTATTTTTATTTTGTATATTTTTTACAAGCAACTATGCTAAATCCTGTTAAACTCTGTAAGAGTATAATTAGATAGATTGTTTTTGTAACAATAACTATGCAAACACTGTCAGACTATAAGAGTAGGCGGCATGATATCAGGTTATTGTTCCACTTCAATGACAATGCCGTGATGTGATTCAATAAATGGTGGTATAACTACAGGCTTAAGCTGATCACTTTAGAAGCTTGAAATACATTTGCCTAGATGATGAAACTTTTCCAAATGGTCACTTAAAATGTTCTGTCACCAAGTTAATAGTGTTCCCAAAATACATGTCTTCTGTATGACAACCCAAGGATGAAAAACCCTCATCTTCCTTATCCATATAATAACCCATAGCAGAGGACATCTGCTCAGTACATGTTAGAATGTGTTCTTCTTACTCACACTCATTTTCTAATGATGGTGGGGTAGTTTCCCACCTTCCTTTATTCTGTGTATGTGCTTTCCAGAACTAGAAAGCTTGGGTTAGGATATAAATTTAAATTCGGCCTCTTCTGAAAGTCAAGCTAATCCTGTCCTCTGTGAACTCAGGTGTCTCTAACAACTGAAATACTAACAAATGCCTCTGAACATCTTTACCCATAACATCTGTAAAGTTGACATCTGCTTCCTAATGAAACATGCCAGTTATTGTTTTGTTTGTTTGTTTGTTTGTTTGTTTGTTTGTTTGTTTGTTTGTTTGTTTGTTTATTAAGGACTCTTCCCAACTGCCATCTATTCCCCAGTGTCCTCATCAAACTGTATTAGGCAAGATGTCTGAAAGGAAGAAGGAGAAACATTGATGGTTTCCAGAGGAAAAATCACTGACATGTTAAAATCCAAGCCACATATCTGGAGGACAACATTTCAGAAGTGGGGACTTTTGTTTTTTTGTTTTTTTAATATTAAATGGTAACTATTTGAAATGTTGGGACCTGGTTGAGTGAGTCTAGAAATATGAATACTGAATGGCCAAAAGAATGGACTTACATATACCAAGTCCAAGATAGCATTTCTCAGAATATTCCCATTTCTCTGAGGTATGGCTATCTTGAATTGGTATATATAAGTTCAGGGGATGTGGGCGGCTTACCACCAACATGGGGGGTCCAGGGGGGCTTGCCTCCCCTTCAAAAAGAAGCTTTAAGGAGACGTGCAATTTTCGAGCTTCGCTCTTCTCCTGTCTTTACTGTCCTTTTTGTACAGCTTTTCAGTATCTAGCATTTCAAGTGCTGACATTTCAGTAGGGAGGCCATTAAACACAATTTCCACAATCCATTCAGATTTTTGATTATCACTAAAAGCAGAAATACTCAGATGTCATCTTTACATTCCCTTAAACTGCAAAAGCAAGTTGGAAGAGTATGTGAACTCAAGCAGACATCACCCTGCAGAGTGAGTAGGTGAACCTGAACTCCAACATTTGGTGAAAAAAGTGAGACCCCCTATCAGATAAAATAAGCACAACAGAGCCTGTGGCCTGCCTCTTAACTGAATCAATAGGGTCCATAGTCTGGAGTTTGTAAATGTTATACTTTCCTGGAGACTCTCTGATATTCTCTTTAAATCAAGGTTTATCCAGATTTAGACAGTGCAACTGAAAGAGATGAAAAAAGGAACAGAAGATTTATCTGGGCCTGTTTTGAAATGTCATACATTAAAATAGCAAACCTCATTAGCTGATGTCTACAAACATGTGTAAATTAATGAAAGGCAAAAACAACAAAGACAGAGTTTTTATAGGGAGACAGTTCTTCATCCTTACTTACACATACTAACTCCAAGATAACACACACTTAGGATAACAAGCATGTCACTTCCCTGGTGCTATATGATTTTACAGTTAAATTACATTGAGAGAGTCCAGTCATTAACCAAACTGCATCAGTCACCTGACAGCTTTGTAAATAGAACCAAGTACCTCCTTAATCTTTATGCTCTATACAGGCTACGAGAAACTCAGCCCTCCTAGCCAAATAATGTGCATTAATGAAGACAAATTAACATAAGATTTCATACTGTCCTTTTTTCCCCAAACAGAAAAGTCCCTTGAGTATCCACCAGGGGATTTAGATGGCCATAAAAGCACCTGCTTCAGGATTAGTACCATGCTTGTGGCTGATTGAAATACTCAGTGGCATTATCTATGTAGTGGCAAGAATAGACCAGTTTCACATGAACAGAAGATTGTTCCCATTAGTGCCAAGTAGAATTTACAGTCAGAGATCTAATCCTATCATTCCCACTAGTGCCAGGTAAGAATATACAGTCAGACATATAATCCTATAATTTCCACTAGTGCCAGGTATGAAACTACAGTCAGACATCTAGCCCTATCATTCCCACTAGTTCCAGATATGAAATTACAGTCAGACATCTAATCCTATCATTCCCACTAGTGCCAGGTAAGAATATACAGTCAGACATCTAGCTCTATCATTTCCACTAGTGCGAGGTATGAAACTACAGTCAGACATCTAGCCCTATCATTCCCACTAGTGCCAGATATGAAATTACAGTCAGACATCTAATCCTATCATTCCCACTAGTGCCAGGTAAGAATATACAGTCAGACATCTAGCTCTATCATTTCCACTAGTGCGAGGTATGAAACTACAGTCAGACATCTAGCCCTATCATTCCCACTAGTGCCAGATATGAAATTACAGTCAGACATCTAATCCTATCATTTCCACTAGTGCCAGGTATGAAACTACAGTCAGACATCTAATCCTATCATTTCCACTAGTGCCAGATATGAAATTACAGTCAGACATCTAATCCTATCATTTCCACTAGTGCCAGGTATGAAACTACAGTCAGACATCTAATCCTATCATTTCCACTAGTGCCAGATATGAAATTACAGTCAGACATCTAATCATATCATTCCCACTAGTTCCAGATATGAAATTACAGTCAGACATCTAATCCTATCATTTCCACTAGTGCCAGGTAAGAATATACAGTCAGACATCTAATCCTATCATTTCCACTAGTGCCAGATATGAAATTACAGTCAGACATCTAATCATATCATTCCCACTAGTTCCAGATATGAAATTACAGTCAGACATCTAATCCTATCATTTCCACTAGTGCCAGGTAAGAATATACAGTCAGACATCTAATCATATCATTCCCACTATTGCCAGGTATGAAATTACAGTCAGACATCTAATCCTATCATTCCCACTAGTGCCAGGTAAGACTATACAGTCAGATATATAATCCTATCATTCCCACTATTGCCAGGTATGAAGTTACAGTCAGATATCTAATCCTATCATTCCCACTAGTGCCAGGTAAGACTATACAGTCAGATATATAATCCTATCATTCCCACTATTGCCAGGTATGAAATTACAGTCAGACATCTAATCCTATCATTGCCACTAGTGCCAGATATGAATTTACTGTCGGATAGCTAATCTTATCTCTCCCACTAGCACCAGGTAAGAATTACAGTCAGCCATCTAATCCTTGAGGATAGCTTTAAAGGTAGTCGGATAGATACTGTACCTTGCTTGATCTGCAAAAGTGGTCTATTCCAACAGTGGGAAATGTATTGGTTGAGAAACTTACTGTGCCAGCAAATGATGAGAATCTTGAAATGCGGGTTTAGAACTTTGATCAGGTATCTGTTAGGCCATTTGATCCATGATGATGCAGAAGTCAAAAATGTGCAGTTTCATAGTGTGAAATATTAAGCAAGGTTTGCTTCTGAAGAACCTGTATAAAATGGAGTAGAGGGACAGGAATTTTAAGATGTCAGTGTAGTTTAAGTGGATTAAACTGGAGATTATTTTTGTAAAGAATCATTTGTTTTGGGTCTTTCGTGCTGTACATGGTGTACAGGTAGGTACATCCAGAATAAGTCGAATAAGGAAGACGTATGCAAAGACAAGAATCCCCCTGACACAGATGAGATGTTCAGGCACATAAGCTGTGCAAAGCAAAACAACCTAATGTCACCCAAGACATGGTGGTCAAAAAAGAGCTCATTGTCTATGAAGGAACTCAGATGCCTAATAACTGTCTATTTCAGGGGTGCCAGTGACAGGATAAGAACCAGGTGCAGGCACTTTACCGAGTTTATACACAAGTCAATGGTCTGATCCAGGACCTGATGGAAAAGGTTTACTTATGAACTATCAGCAATCTTCTTGTTTGGCTCACTGTTTACTGAAAATTTAATTTAGAAAATGGTGAGCCAAAAAGCCTATAAAAACAGAAAAATGATTTTGTAGAGAGGACAAGCCCCCCTACAGCCACCATATTATATACTCCAATTCAATGATCACACAAAAGTTTAGAAAAGGGGAAATGCCCTGAAAAAAATACCACCAGTTTGCTCAGTACAATACATTGTGATGAAACACATGTCAGTGTAAAAGCTTTGCAATGAAAATAGTCCTCCAAAAACACAGAGATGACTTGTAGGATAGCTGCTGGAAAATACAGGCACCATTGTGGGAACTGACAACAGTGCCTAATCTTATAATCCCCTCCATCTGAACCCCTCTAATTTCAGCTTAGGTGGTACATAGGCGGATCCTTCCCCTTACTCCACATTCAGACAGACGTTCTATCCCTTTGTCCCTATATTTTCCTTGCAGCTTAAATGACAGGTTGTTCTCACCATTCTCTCCTTTCTCAACATATAGCCTAAGTGGCAGACTGGATGTTCCTTCCTCTTTTACTGTCTTCACTTCACAGTCCACTGTCTTTACTTCCCATCACACCCGTTTCCTCCATAACATTATGACTACTTTAAAGGCTGTCTGGTTATCTGCATTTTCTCCTTCGAGCCTTAGTTTCAGTTAGGCTACCCTCCCATTTCTGTTATCTTCTCTCTCTGTAACCCAGCATTCTCTGCTCCCCATTTAACTTCCTTCCTCTTAAACATAGGGGCTGTCAAGCTGATCTTTTCTCTCATTCCACCTAATTCTTCATCTTCTTCTTGACATACTGTCAGATACTGCCTTCCAGTTTATCAATATACCACTAGGTTCCTCTCCTCACAGTATCTCCATCTGGGCCCCATTTTCAATTCCACACATCATACTGTTCTAATTTTTGAGTAACTACCATGTATTTACCAATTCTTTATCTAACTCGCTTATTCCCCTCCTTCTCCTCACTTCCAGACAGACAACCTTCATGCAAACTCGAAAATAACTTCACATTCTCTATCACATAACTCAGCCAACATGTCCACACAAATTCATTTTCAACTTCAGTCAGATACTAAGCTGCTTATTTAACTAACTAAAAAAAATAAATTTGTTATACAAACATCTGCTTCAACAAACTAAATTCATTGCTACCTTCATGAAATAATGCTCTTCTATATTATTTTACCTTTAGCTGAATCTGCTCAAATGTGGAGGCATCCAAACCAGTCATGGCCCTCTTCAACAGTCAGTAAATTCTAGAATATCCAATAACACCAACTATTCCTCGAACTATCCCAACTCAAACAATACTACTAGAAAAAAATGACAGCTTTTCACAAATTAGATGCATTAATAACTATGAACAACAAGTGGGCCTCTCTTGAAGCCTGGCTCTCTCTACTGAAAACGCTAATACAATAGCACCTACCAAGATCTAGCTTAAAGATTCCTTCTGTCCTTCCTCTTACATCCAAGACAACTATACCATCTTGTTTGTCTTTAGCACCTGGGACAAGAATTGATGGCAGTCATGCTTCTAATCATGCAACACATTTCCCTGCAAATCACTGACTCTTCAAAAGCTAACTAGGCTGTTGATAAAGCCCCCAACTGGATATTAGCAAACTTACACATAGGAAGCCATGCTGAGCTCAGCATTGCCTCTCTTTATATTTCCCCACAATCTGAAATTGCGACTATTCGAGACACACTCTTGCAAATATCCCCACATGGTCATTGAAGAAATGCAGTTATTGTAGGGAACTTTAACTTCGATGTTAACTGCCACAAAGCCAGATAGCTGAAAAATATGCTGCGACACCTTAACCTAAGACTACTTATAAAGCGGCCAAACAAGACATAATCTAAAAACAGGAAAGCTGTCTACTCTTGATCTTTTCTTTGCTCAATGTATTAACACTGTAATTCTTCCAAACATCTCAACTGACCTCTGTCCACTGCTGTGTTATTGGGTCTTCAGAGCTATACAACCTTGATGACGGGTTGGTCTTTCCCGTTACACAAATTGGCCATGTTTGATTCTCATCAGCAGACTATCAAATGACCTCCCCTTTACCAAATTGATGACCCTGAAAGTGTCTTGTTATACTTCATTGAAACCCGTTCTGCTGTCCAGAACGCTGTCTTTCCATGTGTACGTAGAAGGCTGTGAGACCAGAAATGCCCTTGGCTGACCAATGAAAGCAAAGCTCTCATTAGACAAATGGACAAAGCTTGATCTACTGGGAAAAAACAACATCTAATATCCTCCTGCATGAAACGTACCAATCCTTAGGGAAAACAAACAAAAAATAGCTACAAACTCAGCCAAAGCCATTTTTCTTAGAAATACGCAAATATCTGCTGCCAATAATCCCAACAAATCTGGCAAGAAATAAAACACCTAACAATACAGTCTTCCAACTCCATCTCCCTCATCAACAATGTCCCTAATAATTCTGACACAAGTCTATCAGAGGATTATAGAAACTGTATCATCTCTTCCACTGAAACCATCACTAACACATTCCTTAATCCTAGTGCTAACCAACAAACTACTCTAGCACAAATGTACATTCTTGCAAAGTATGCAGTCACCTTCCACTTCTGAGCTTTTTTGTGATAAGGAAACTAAAAGAGTATTAAAAAAATTGAAACCCTCCACCTCTCCGTTCACAGCACTCCACCCTAACTTCCTTAGGAAGACAGCAGACAAAATAGAAAAACTCATGACTTATATTTATAACCTCTCACTTCCCACAGGAATTGTTCCACCAGTCTTGAAACATGCCATTATCATTCCTCTTTCAAAGGTACCCCAGCACAAAACCCATAAAAACTATCACACTATCTACACTCTGTCTCCCTGCAAATAATTACAAAGTTCTTTGTAAAGAGCTACTTAAACACTTTAATAATTATGGGCCTCTATCTGACAGACAAGTGTGGCTTAGGAAATGATTTTAGCCATAATCACTGCTATGCTATCTGCATCTGACACCATATACAGTAAGCTAAATGACAGTCCCTTTATAGTCTATATTTTTCTGGGCATAATCCCTGCCTTTAAAACTACTGACTACAAAATTCTACTTACTACGTTATAAAAATTCAACTTTGGAGAAAATGTCATTGCCTGGTTCCATACCTAAGTTGACAGTGGGACCCTTCAGCTTTGCTCTAGTAACCAGTTGCCACTAATGGAACACTAACAACAGATGTTCCAAGGCTCTCTTCTAAGCCTGTTATTGTTTTCTTTATTCATTCATATTACTGATTACTTACCTGAGCTTAACCTTATCACACACACATGAAAATGTATTACTCCAGACAAAGAGATATCCCACAGTCCTGCAGTTTCAATTCTAGCAATCTTTTGATCTTTGTCAATGGACTGAACAAAATAAACTTCAAATTAACTACAAAAAAGTTTTATTTTTCCTCTCCTCTTAGAGTCTCTTGACTTACTATTCTTACTATGTCAAACAATAGCAACCATATTATCCCTTTTGTAAGCAAGTAAAAATGCTTAAGCCTCACCCCTGAATCTGTATTAAGCTTTATAACCTACCCTGATATTATCATTTAGTAATGAAGTCCTCTCACAACTAAAACTCTACTACTGGATATCACATATACTATATCCTACTGCCTGCAAAGCACTGCCAAGAATGTCCTTTTTACTAAAGTAGGATATCGTCTTCCTGTAATCTCAAAGAATCGCTGAGAATAAAATTGTTAGATTTGCTGTTCTTGCTAATGCTCAAGCAGACCACTGCAAGCTTCTACATTAGGTAAATTGGCTACCCATTACTGAAATGTTCACTTATCTTCTATGCACCTTGGTATATAAAATTCAAAACTATGTTTACTGCCCAATCAGGGAACAGACCTACTCCTTAAGGAAGTCTTAGGAACACATAATATCATTCAGCTGCCTCCCAATTAAAACACTCATTGGAAAAGACTTCTCATGAACAGGTCCAGCCCTCTTGAGCAAGCTACCAGCTGACACAAGGCATCAAGATACTCTTACCTAGTTTAAGAAGTCCCTGTCTGGGCACCTCTTCAAGGAAGCTGCTAGTAAATGCTTTAGCGATAATGGATACATTTTTAAAGGCTTAAAATTCTAAAAATGCTTACACTCTCTCAAATGTTTTCCTTTGAAATTTAATTCTTCTTAGTCTGGTGTTCTCTTAGTCTCTAGGGCTATCTCTGTAATCTCATTTTTTCACTTACCTCCATTTGAGGGTTTTTTTCCCAAAGAAATTCAACTTTAAACTTTTAAGAAGCAATTTCATATAGCTGAAATGTATTGCAACCCAGATAAAATGATTAAACTGAATATAAGCCTGCTACTTTATTAGAAACTGTATAACATTCTGCTTTGTAAAAAAAAATTATGGGCCATATTCAATAACACCTACACTAAGTGTACACCAAGTGTACATGATCTGTATTCAAGAAAATCCCGACCACATTTTTTCCATTTTCTCGTCACTCAGAAAGATTAAACTAAGTGTACATGTAGTCTACACTTTGTGGTAACCTTTATGAATCCCCCAAGATATTTAAGGCTGCATGAAAATGATTAGGAAAACTAAAATTAGGAAGAAGAAGGTGTGAGTTATGTTTGTGTTGTGTGTTCACCAAGAATGGTGTACATGTAGTGTAGGCATTAATGAATCCCAGGGTATGTAAAAATAGTATGTGAACTTTCTAAAGTTTTGCAACTGTGTAAGCCTACCTCTCACCACACTTGAACTGTAGTACTTAAGTTTACTTCAACTTTTTATTGCCTCTGAGCTTGGGTAGCAGACGAAAGGATCTCTGCACCAGTCCTCCTACCCAGTTAGCAAATACAGTAAATAAGTGCATTTGTAGTCATCAACAGAGGTGCCAGAAGCTGCTGAAGGCTGTGTGTGTGTGTGTGTGGGGGGGGGGGGTGTAGGGTGAGAGGTGCACTTGCTGATCTAAAAGGGCAGTTGTTTTTAACTATTTACTACCACAATATAGGTTCACTTGGAGGACAGTTTAAGCTTAGCCAGTTTCCCTTTAAGTGCTTGAATTAACATTTCCTGATTGGTCTTACCAATCACATGGCTGATAATTGTACATTAACCCTAGTGAGAATAATTGTGATCATACCATAGAATATTTGAGGAGTTCCATGTAAGGGACGCAGCATTTAAGAACTGCCTCTATCCATTAGTGGCACGAGGGACAATCCTGCAGTACATTTTCTTTTACCCATCCTTAGATCCAAGTTGCATTTGAATATGGACAGGGATGAGCTTTATTTTACTTAAATGGATAGTCTTTTCTGGAACAGTGGTAGCCTCTGTGATATATATCCATCTCTCCACAACATCCTGGACTGAGTATTTCTGATGCCATTTGACTTGTTGATGTTCAGTAGGTCCATCAGTATTAGGTCAGAGGATGCCTTGTATGCCACACACAGATCACCTCTAAGCACTCTGTAGGATATTGAATATAGTGATAAATCTTTGAGGTGGTCCACGCAAGACCTATTATTTAGGAATTGTGTCCTTTTAGTAGGGTATCTCTGTAGGTATTCCAGTTGTTGCATGGGTCTGGACAGATACGTGCCAAAGTG
The DNA here is from genome assembly GCF_019279795.1 of Protopterus annectens. Taxonomy (NCBI): domain Eukaryota; kingdom Metazoa; phylum Chordata; order Ceratodontiformes; family Protopteridae; genus Protopterus; species Protopterus annectens. Next base: position 111,966,299 of record NC_056744.1, read on the forward strand.
GGCATTATACAAAATGATTGCCCCAATGAGGGCTTTGTAAAGGAGAACAATAACATCTCTAGATATTGTTGAATAAATTTGTTTCTAAGCTGTGCAATATAGAAAGACTATGACTCTGGGCATATGTTGGTCAAACGTTAGGTCACTGTACACACAAGTTCTCAAATGCCAAACAACTGGGTCATTTATCAGGGGGTATTGTGAATTTGGCAATTCCCTAGAGTAGATGACTTCCCAAAGGATACAATAATGTATTTTTTTGAGTTTAGTTTCAATTCATGATTTTGGCACCAATTATTGTTTGGGACAAAGGCAGGGTAATAGACTGGGCCCCTCAGAACAGCCCCTCCTGCAGCAACCTCCTACCACTCCAGCAGCAGCCCCTTCAAAAGCCACTCCAGTGTTCCATTACTTAGCTATTTCTCCTCAGTTACCATAAATGCTGTTCAAACCTGTCAGTGTGCATGCTGTTTTCTTATTTACTTCTGCAATGAATATAGATATTGAAATAAAATGGCACAAACAATGATAGCCATTTGCTAAACAAACAAAAAGACTTGCAATGAAAATAAACTTAGCATGAGCAGTAAACTTCTCTGCCCTTGAAACTCACATTCATTGAAATGGCATGAAAACTCACATTCATTTTGCATCTGGCGAGTGGAGGGCTAAGCTTACCTCTAGGCTGTTTTCAAACCATAGGCTCCTTACAGATTTTTAGGGCCATGCATACATGTATGCATTCTCTGATTCACCTACCTGATTGTATTAAATTATATTCTTTGTATAATACAGCATGCTTGTTAGAGCATGTTCTAAATTCATTGTTTTGAAAATTTTTCCAGTAAGCAATGAAAAAATTTGTGAACCAATAATGACAAAACTGCCCAATTCAGAACATTGCCATCATAAAAGTCTACTCAAACGTTTGTCATTACAATCCACCAATATGAGTAAATATGCACAATCTCTGCAGAAATAAAAGCCATCTAAATAATTCCACATAAAAGGGATCTGTAATTAATGAAGAGGTTGCTGCTAGCAAATGACTTTATATTTCATTGTTTCATCTACAAACAAAGTGCCTGTTGACCTTAAAGAATTGCTTACGTTGCATTAAAAAATGATAAGCTAGTAATATTGCAATAGGGAATGGATGGCAAACTGATAATAAGTTCATAGTTACTAAGTAACTTCTCCAAAGGAGGACATTCACAGGATTGCAGTATCCACTTCCTTTAACGTACAATGCAGTACAGTATCAGCAATCCATCTGCACACTGTGGGAGTACAACCCACAGCCTTCTGCATAAAAAGCAATTATACTACCTGTTGTGCTACTAACAATGCAAACTGACTTGGTATAATCAGTACTAAACTTCTCTTCCCCAGAGTCTCTCAGCACCTTGTAAAATCCACTTGACACTCAACTAAATCTCTCAACTTTGCAGCACAAGAAATCTGGAAAAAGCCAAAATGTATTTGGGGGGAGGGACAAAGGTCCAAAACCAGGGGCACATTTTAAACATTGCTTGTATAATCTTAGAAAGTTGGTAGAATAAAGTGTGACTACACCACCAAAAAAGGATCTTCAAAGATGCACCAGTGATTACTTAGAGAAAAAGGAACTTGAATGGCATATTTTCCTGCAAGCAAGCAACCCCTAGGACTAAACAAAACTACCTCAACTAACTATCTTGAACCTAAATAAACTGTACCACAACTCACATTATTAAACATCTAGGCTACCAAAGGAACCACAGACTTACCTCCTCACATGAAATTGAACTTATACACCCAACAGGTAACATAACAGTGACCTGGACCACAATGGACTAAGATCTATCTCAATGGTAGGTATTTAACTATCCCCTATGAATCCTACCATGATTCATTCTTAATCTGCTTTTTGCATTGTGTCTGGTCTGTTTTTTTTATCTTGAGATGATTATTTCTTGCTTTCTTTTACGCTCTTTTGCTCATTTACCCCTTATTTGCACATTCATAATTGATTTTTCCATCTCTTCTGGCATTTTGCATGATTAATCTAATTAGTTTTACTTTTATTAGTTTTTATAGTTTTATTTTTATTCTTATTTTGATTCATATTCTTGTGGTTTTAGTCCTTTATACAGCACTCCTCTAAACTGGCTTCCCTGATCCATGAGTCTGTGCATCATTGTTTTATTGCCTAGTCCCTATATCTCTTCAACACTGTAACAGATATCTCTTCAAAATGGTCTTGAGATTCCCCACCACATCAAAATTACAGGGCTTGGGCTTAATTGTTTACTTAAAACCATGCAAGTGACTACCAGACAAGTTTGCAGACAACCAGACCTTTATCCACTCCCTCCCAGGCAGCTTTTCAGCCTCTTGTCTCTATCTCCCTCAGCTCGCATTAATGACCCACACCTTTTCACAGCTACAGTATATATGCTGATAAACCAACCAGGACCTAATCATCTCCACAACACTTTTCTTTTTCATCCTCCACACTTAGATCACCATCCAGGCATCCAGATCCACTCTTTCATTAATGCTAATAAGCCAACTTTAAGTTATTTAGAAAGCAAGACAACAGCTTGAAATATTTAATCCATTTTTTCTATTCCTCTATTTAGAGTGAGACAGGAGCTTTGTTCATCTAAACCAATTATAATCTATTATAAAACAGTACACAAGCGTGACACTTCTAAGATGGTCTAACTTTATATTATTTTATTTTATTTTAAAAGAAGACACAAGCTTGGTACTTTAAGTAAATGGTAATATACTTTAAAGCAAGACTCAAACTTGGGAGAAACATATTTAAAAAATGTGCAACAACATCTATAATATGTACCAAGCAAGTTCAGTGACAGAGCCAGGAACCCCCCCCCACACACACACACAGACACACACACACACACAGACACACACACACACACATACACACACACACACACACACACACACACACACACACACACACACACACACACACACACACACACACACACACACGCGCACACACACACACGCACACATGCGCACACACACACGCGTATACACACACACACACACACACACACACACACACACAGACACACACACACACACACAGACACACACACACACACACACACACACACACACACACACCATATGTAAGCCTTCTAACCTCTCTGTTGCTCCAGATTTTTATACTCATCATCCAGTCCTCCCACAAAAGGCTACGTTTTGGAACAGAGGCAGGAGTGTAGAAGAAAAACACCATTTTGTCATTGTATGGGGAAAAAACAAGTGCAGTTTGGAAAGAAGCAGTGCTGAAAACAATATCACTTGGTATGGCTGCCCTCACAATACCATATTTTGGGAAAAACAAATTAAAAGTATTAAGAGAGTCAGGTAGAATGATGCTGGGAGTTTAGTACTGCACAGGAGACACAGGACTTCACAGTGTGATCCCATATACAAGCACACTCACGCACCCGTATACTTAATTCAGTTTCTGACTGTACAAATTCTAGAAAGCACAAGCAGTGCCTTATTGTCTGGGATCCGGTTGTTAGGGAATGTCATGGATGAAGCTGTCAAACGTTATCTAGTCATGTTGAATGGCTATTTTATATAATATCTGGATTGCACTTCATAGGAACAATATAAACACTGCAACTTTAACACACTGACCACACAAATACGGCAATAATGGTTTGGTATGCTGAAGAAACATGATTGCAAATAACTTCACACCAGTCAAATTTTTTTTGTGGCATTTACATCACATCCCCCTTTTTTATGGCATTTACATCACATCCTGCTATGATACAAGCTTTGAAGCCAGACTCTGTTATTCCTTATTTGTAATGTCACCTTCTTTCTGATAAACTGCTTCTCAATTTTAGAACATAAATAAAATGTTCAAACAGTTGTCTTGTTTAATCTTCTTGCATCTGATAATAAGTAAGTAATCTTAAGAATAAGGGGTAGAATAAGGGGTGATGACTGTTTAAGTAAAGGGGAACAAGTTTCCCTTTATAGGCTTAGTTGAGAAAACATTCAAAGAGAATGTTGTAAAAATGAAAGAATGTAAAAATGAAAGCCCTGTACAAGAATGCAGCAGGATTGAATGTGTTACCATAGGAATGGATAGAAATATTATTACCCTAAATTAATTGTACGATGATCTATAAATTTGGTAATGCAGTTGTTTAGAAATGGAACTGAGGCAGTTGTTTTTAGAACCAATTTCACTTTACTTTTTCTGGTAATTGAGTAAATGGCAAGCACAGGTATAATAAATATTACCACTCTGATGTCATGTTTAAAAATTGAATAGACATAACCAAGTTAACTTTTCTATCAAAAGTGTGCAAAATCAAATGCATTTAGTGATAATAGAACAAGAAACTGCAACATGAAAAAAGGGTCTTAATTGTGTGTGCTAATTTACTTATAATTTTCTTTGTATTAAATAGACTGACTTAAGGACATGAACATTTAAATATGAATAAGACATTTATTTTTGCAGCAAAGCTTAAGCTCTAATACATCAGATTGGTATATACGTTGCCGTTAAAAATGTATATTGTTTTGCTTGACTGTGTGGCAATAAGAGAACACTCCTCTCAGGCAAAGCAAAGCAAAACTCTCCTTACCGTAAGAAAGTATTATGTGTAGCATGACTCTGGCAGCAATGATCAGCACACCGGGGGGGGGGGGGGGTAGCACGACTCTTGGCCACAAATGTTGACACCGGCAGCAATGAATCAGGCAGTCATACACATTTCAGAACACAGTTTAACTTCCACGCGCTTTTCTATTCTACATTAGCATGCAATGCAACGTTTTAATCCTCAGTTGGGTCCTCCTTAAAGAAAATGTCCACCATGGAGTTTTTGCCTATATCGCTTCAGGTCTTGCAGCTGTAAAAGTGGGGGGGGGTGCTCCCTCCCCCTCGCTCTATGGTTCCAGCACCCATGGTCATAAACAAACTTTGCTGCCTGATTTCACATCTGCAAAGTAAATGCCAAATCATAGACTAATCCTTGGGAAACACTGCTGGTAACATCTCTTCCACTAGGTAAGGCACCTTAAAAAAGTACGGTTGTACAAGCCCCACTTACCTGTAGCAGTAAATGTTCATAGAACACACTGCCTTACCAGTATATGGGTAGTAGTGCCCTTCTACCCTCTATCTGGCAATCTGTCAAAGCTCATAACTCCTCCCACTGCTTGTCTGTGGCAGAGAAGGACCAGTCAGCTGCCAGATACAGGATAGTCCTCAGAAGCCCTTCAGTTTTTATCTTGGGCCCAAAGACAAAACAAACCAAAAACCACACACACACACACACACACACACACACACACACACACACACACACACACACACATAAAACAAAAAGCTGATAAACATAAACAGCATCAACTGTCAAACAAACTATGTACATCCAACTCAAGGGGGATGTTGAGAGGGTGCTGCCTGTATGGCAGTGTGTTCTTTGAACATGCACTATTACAGGTAAGTGGAACTTGTGCAACTGTACTATGTTCAACAAGCACACTACCTTACTGGCATATTGGTAGATTCATAAAGCTTACTCAACCTAGGAGGAGGAAGGATAGGGGTCTTGGAAACCCTGGAGAATGGTCCTCACAAAGACTGCTCTGGATCTAGAAAAATTATCCTGTTTTCTATGCTTTATGGTATGAAAGACTAAGTTGCTGCCTTTAGATTATTTCTAGAGTCCACTCCATTCAGATATACTGCAGAAGAGGAAAGGCCTTGGTGGAATGTGCCTTTACTTTCCTGGATTCACATTTCCATGGTGGTTGTTGTGAATAAATTACACACAATCATTAGTGCTAGAATGTCTGCTTGAAGTTTTTGTACATAATTTCAAATTAACCTGTGTATGATATGCCAGCATAACTAGCTATGATATTGTAAATAAGTTCTTACATGTTGATTTTTAATCTGTTTTTACAGAATGTTTTAGACTCAACAATGTTCCTTTACATTTCTAACTGCACATATTTATGAAGATTCTAAATGCAGACTGTTTTAGAATCAGCTGATCCACAGATTATGTCATCAGAATGTTGACAGATGCTATGTGTTACTGTCAGAGGCTGAAAGACAGGAAGGAACTTTAGTAAACAGCTGTTGGTTGACTTTCAAACTATGAAATGAAAATTAGAACTGGAACAGTTGTGACAGTTAAGCTAGTCTATAAAAGAGTCTGCTGAAGTCAGTTGTTGCCAGTTAAAAGGCAGATGCAGTTGTCAGTTGTTCACAGTTGTACTGTGCAGTGGATACCCAAAAAGATTCCCCAAGAACTGTAAGCCTGCCTTTGCTCTGCTGTAATAATTTAGTTTAGATCAGGGAAAGTGTTCATTAGTCAGATAGGAAAATTATATCTAATCACAGGAAAATTATATCTAACCAGTTACAGTTTTTCTAAATGTTGGATTTCTATCCTTCAGTATTGATTTAATTTTCCTGGTGATGAAGTTCTGTTTGTTTATCGGAATTTACTGTTTTATATTTGTAATCATTTTGCTCATTATTAAATATTTTTATTAACTTACATTGTGGCTGGTCAATCAGTGTTATATTTAGTGATTTGAGAGTGTTTATACCTGCTTTGATAACTCAGAGAGCCTGGCTGCTTTAGGTCATTTGCTATCATTTATTTTAATATCTAATTTTCATAAATGGACACCCCTTTAAAAGGTCATGAAGGCTGTCTGATTGGTGGCAGCATGTTACCCTATTATTTTGAGGAACGGGCAGAGCTGGAAATCTGTGTCAGGCTTTCCCAGAAGTGTTTTAATGTGTGAGATTTAATTTATTTAATTGTGAGTGTATCAGAGGTTGTAAACTGGAACACATTGTTCTGAAGTGTGCAATAAAGGGTTACATTTGGGATGGACAGGAGTATACAGTCCAGTTCCAGGTTCTGTGTTCCTGTTGTGCTCTTAGGGGAAATTGTGAAATATTACACCTGTTTAAGTGACAGTCTCTTATTGGAGTCAGTAGTGAGGACTGAAGCTCCTTAGTTATTCACCTAGGATAGTGGGGGACATCACATTATTGCTGGCAGTCTGGCGGGGTATCAACTGGATGTCACATTATTTGATGGCAATGGTGTGGGATTTTTAACTGGACTTCAGTAGCCTGTGGGTAGTTGTCATTATGGTGTGCACTCTCAACAGCCACAAATTAAACATACAGAATCTCAGTTCACCACAGTTTTATTTATTTTTAGTTAGTCAGGCATAGCAAGCAAAGATGTCAGCAGAAAAATATAGTAAGCTGACAAAGAACCAGTTGGCCAAGGAGTGTGAAGTCAGAGGACTGGTGCATGACAACCTGACTAAGGAAACAATGATTTCAGCCTTAGTTGCAGCTTCAGCTCAGACCAGCTGTTCAGAGGATATCCAATTTGGTATTGGGGATGTGCAGCCTGCCGAGACAGGATAGTCCACCTTTTCTTCAGGGGACCCAAAAATCCATCTGGAGTTAGCGAGACTGTGCCTGGAGGCCAAGCATCTTGAACTGGAATCAGCAGATAGACCTCGCCTGGAAGCACAATGACTGGAGGCTGAGGAGAAACAGTGTCAATATGAACTGGAAGCCAAAGAGAGACTGAGATGTTTAGAAGCTGAGGAAAACAAGAAACATCTCCGGCATGAACTGGAGCTTCTTACCCTTTGAGAGGAAAATGGAGGTAACAGGGAAGGGGATAACCAGGCCCAAGAAGCTATAAAGGTCAGTAAACCTTTTCCTCAATACAGGGATGGGGATGAATTTGATAGTTCTACTCATATAATTGAGACGGTATGTAGAGAGTATGATGCTGACTGTGAGCTCTGGGCTTGGCACCTGACTCCCTTACTCCATGGTAAAGATGTTCAGGCTATGTCAAAATTGTCTGATGTAGATTGTTTGAATTATGATAAAGTTAAGAACTGTCTTTTTGATTATTTTAAACTAACACCTGAAGCTTATAGAAAAAAGTTTCATGAACATAGATGCAAGGCAGATGAAAGTGTACATGATTATACTACTGATTAAAGTACTTACTTTTACAGATGGGTGAGTGGGTATCAGCTCACCACTTCTGAGGGACTGGTAGACCTTTTTGTGAAGGAACAAGTCCTCAGTACTTTCCCTGATGACATGAGAATATGGTTAGCAGACAGACAGTGTAATTCTGGGGAGAAGTTGAGGAAGAAAGGGGATCTCTAGTTAGCAAGCAGAGCACCAGCGCATAAGAAATGGATATCCAATGCTACATATGGACACAAGGGAAGCCATGGAGTGCAGTGTAAATCACTCCAACAGAGTACACCAGTAACAGGGGAAGCTACTAGTCCAAGTACATGGTTATGGATTAGATATTTCAAATGTAACCAGAGGGGCCACGTGGCAGTCAAATGTCCACTGAGGCAAGGTGAGAAACAAAAGGTGAAGGGAGCCAGCCAAGTGGGGATGACAAAATGCCAGTGGTAAGTTGTTTGGAAACAAAAGGGATGCCAATCTATCACCAAAATTCATATCCTATCTTAGTAGATGGTAAACAGGTTAATGCTGAAAGAGGCACAGCTTCTGATATAACCATTGCAAGGTCTGCAGTGGTTAGAGAAGAGCAGTACTTGTTTCAACAGTCCACTCCAGTCAGCGCTTTGGAAGGGACCCCATTACAAACACCTTTGGCTAGGGTTCATATTGTGTGAGGGTGGAAGAGGAAGCAAGTATGTAGGTGCATTTGAGGATATTGTTGCAGATGTCCTGATAGGGGATGACTTTGGTGATGCAGTACCTTGTGTGTATGCAATGACATGCAGTCAAGCTTGGAGACAGGCATATAGGTCTGGTAGCCTGGGGGAGACCCAGCCAGATCTCATACCTGAAGTTGGGATTGGTATGGTGGTTGTTTCAAAAAAGGAGCTATCCTGTAACAGTAAGTCTGAAAGTGAGCCACAGCTGCTAGTAAGTACTGGTGTTCCCTTGGACATGGTGACTGCAAGGAAAGAGGGGAGTTATTGTACCCAGATTGACAGTGAGGTACAGCTGTTGGAGGTTACTAGGCTTTCTGTGGAAGGGGAGCTTGGGATGCTCACAAATGTAGAATTGAGAGAGGCTCAACTTATGGACCCTACATTACAAAGCTTGAGGGAGATGGTTAAGTAAGCACCTGAAGCTCAAGGAAGAGGGAAGCCTTTATAGAGGACCAAAGGTTTGTTGTATAAAGAGTGGACTCCTAAGGGAGGACTGGAAGGTGAGGTAGTACTGCAGCTGGTAGTGACTACCATCTCCCAATTCTAGCTATAGTTCCTAATATTCCTTTTTCAGGTGATATTGATATAGAAAAGGTTGCAAATGCTTAGCTAAAAATTTTCAGCAGGCTAGATCTTCTGAGGGAGGTACTGACTGATCAAGTTACCAACTCCATGCCAGACTTGCTGACTTGCATAAAAAACACTAAAACATACAGCAGGTAAGGGCCGACCATCTGGGGAGGCTATTAAGTGAATTTTTGGATGTTTGCAAGTTGAAATGGCAACTTAAATTGGATGCAATGAGGCATCCAGGTATCAATGAAATTGTAAATGTCAATTGTGTGTTAAAATTAAATTATTTGTTAGGATGATCCTATTTTACTACTATAACAAATTCTATTATAGCCACTATATACATTTTCAGTCTGCATATAACTATAGAAGCATTGTTAGATTTTAATGTGGGTACTGCTTTAAATAGTTTAAATCAAGCATTAGTAGGTTAATTATTTAATTGGTATGTGTATTTGAATGCTGGGTAGGTTGTTCAAAATTGTTCTGAAAAAGTCCCCACAGGTGAGGTGAAAGCGCTTAACCATGTTTATTTTAACAGTATGTTTTAGTGCTTTTTATACAATAAAATGTATTCATGTTCAGAGTGGACTTGGCTGGTATCCTCCCTTTCTGGATTATATGGTTTGTTGATCTGTGTTTTGTTTGTATTCAGACTTGCTGACCTGTTTGTGGAAGCGTTGTGGGGTGAAACATCTAAAAATCACCCCTACCATACCCAGACTAATGGTCTTGTGGAGAGGTTAAACTCTACATTAAAGACTATGCTACAGGCATTTGCAGACCAGTTTAAAAGGGCAAAGTTAACCATTAAACCTAGTAAGTGTCAGGTGGGTATGGCAGAGGTCACTTACTTAGGACACAGAGTAGGGAGCTGTAAGATTAGGCCAGAACCAGTTAAAGTGGAAGCTATTCAAGTATGGCCAGTTCCTGTTGCTAATAAGCAAGTGAGAGCTTTTTTAGAGATAGCAGGGTACTGTGGAAAATTTCTGCCCAGTTGTGGGGCAGTGGCTGTACCCCTTACTGACCTAACTAGGAAAAATAAACCGGACAAGGTAGTGTGGACCATGGATTTTGAGCAGGCATTCCAAAAACTTACAGAGATTTTGGGAGGACCCCCTGTGCTGGCCAGTCCAGACTATAGTAAAGAATTTGTTGTGCAAGTAAATGTTTCAAATTATGGGGTGGGGGCTGTACTTACCCAAGTTTCCTCAGAAGGAGAAGAACACCACAGTGAGGTTAATAATGACAATGCAAATGGATTGCCCAGGAGAGGAGTGGTTTGATATTCTCAGACAGACCCATTTTTCACAAGCATTGTTTTTCAAGGGTCACTTGAAAACAGTGCTTGAGTTATGGGGGAGAGGAGAAATGTGAAGAAATTAGACAATGTCATTAGTGCTAGCATGTCTGGTTGAAGTTGTTGTACATAATTTCTGATTAACCTATGTATTATATGCCAGCATGACTAGCTACGATATTATAAAGAAGTACTTATATGCTGATTTTTAATCTGTTTATACAGAATGTTTTAAAGACTTGAACATAGTTCCTTTACATTTCTAACTGTACATATTTATGAAGAAGATTCTAAATGCAGACTGTTTCAGAATCAGCTGATCTTCAGACGATGTCATCGGAATGTTGACAGTTGCTATGTGTTACTGTCAGAGGCTGAAAGACAGGAAGGAACTTTAGTAAACAGCTGTTGGTTGATTTTTCAAAATATGAAATAAAAATTAGAACTGAAACAGTTGTGACAGTTAAGCTAGTCTATAAAAGAGCCTACTGAAGTCAGTTGTTGCCTACCAGCCAGTTGCAGTTGTCAGTTGTTCACAGTTTACTGTGCAGTGGATACCAAAAAGGACTTGCCAAGAACTGTGAGCCTGCCTTTGCTCTGTTGTAATAATTTAGTTTAGATCAGGGAAAGTGTACTTTAGTCAGATAGGAAAATTATAACAAATCATTTAGAGTTTTTCTAAATGCTGGATTTTTATCCTTCAGTATTTATGTCATTTTCCTAGAGACTGAGTTCTGTTTGTTTATTGGAATTTACTGTTTTATATTTTTAATAATTTTGCTCATTATTAAACATTTTATTAAGGGTGGCTGCAGTGGTGCAGTGGTTAGTGTTGCTGCCTCACAGAAAGAGGCACTCTGGTTTGATCCTTGACTGGGGTGCCTTCTGTGTGGAGTCTGCATGTCCTCCCTGTGGTTGCGTGGGTTTCCTCTGGGTGGTCCGGTTTCCTTCCACATCCCAAAGACATGCTGTAGGTGGATTGGACACTCTAAATTGGCCTTAGGCGTGAATGCGTGCATGTGTGTGCCTTCTGTGGAAGGTTGGGCACCGGGCTGGCAACTCAAAACTGTAAAACTTCACTGCCAGTCATGAGCAGACAGGTGATCTGCTGTGGTGAGCTCTACCTGGGAAAAGCCGAAAGAAGAAGATTAAACATTTTTATTAACTTGCATTGTGGCTGGTCAATCAGTGTTTTCTTTAGTGATTTGAGAGTGTTTATACTTGTTTTGATAACTTCCCGGGCCATTCCAAAAGCCTGGCTGCTTTAGGTCATTTGCTATCATTTGTTTTCATATCTAATTTTCATAAGAGACACCCCATTAAAAAGGTATGAAGGCTGTCTGATTGGTGGTAACATGTTACCATGCTATTTTGGGGAAGGGGCACATCTGAAAATCTGTGTCAGGCTTTCCCAGAAGTGTTTGGATGTGTGAGATTTAATTTATTTAAGTGTGAGTGTAACAGAGGTCTTAAACTGGGACATATTGCTCTGAAGTGTATAATGAGGTGGACAGGAGTATACAGTCCAGTCCCAGGTTATAAAGCATGTTCCTGTTGTGCTCTTAGGGGAAATTGTGAAATATTACTCCTGTTTAAGTGATGGTCTCCTAGTGGAGGCAGTAGTGAGGACTGATGCTCCTTATTGATCTAAGATAGTGGGGAACATCACATTATTGTTGGCAGACCAGTGGGGTATTGTCCGGACATCACAGGTGTAACAAAAAACAAATACCGGAGGACAACCAATTTGCAATGGTTTGCTTAGAGACAAGTTCACCTTTCTGAGAAAGAGAGACCTGATAGAGGTGAGTGTGCACAATCCCTTCATACCTACCTCACCCTTCATTGACTTCTACAGTGTGCTAATCAATGCCAGGTTATTTGGGTCATCTTCAGAGCTTCACCCTTCTATGCCATGGAACTAATATGAGAATTTTATATATGGATTTTATTTTTTTTTACTGGATAAAGCACTGATCAACTTGTTAACTTTTGGAAAGTCTCAACTTCAAACAAACATTCATGCTGTCTTACTGTGAACATTGGTAGTAAGAGGTTTGATAGTCTAATGTTAATACTGCAGAAGTATTATTCCAATGCTAGTTATGTATTTGAAAATGGGACAAAACAGTTTTATTTAACCCTTAGACCAAAAGTATATTACAGAGTATGAACATGGAACAATATGATCTGCATGTAGCATATGTGGAATAGTGATAAATGTTAATCTCATAGATGAATGGGATACAGAAATTAATATTATTTTATGATAGAATAAAGTATTGGGGGGCAGAGAGCTCAGATGTAATTATAAACTAAACATATCCAGATATATATAGAGAGAGATAAGTAAGTACTAGGTACGGAAGAATGAGGAATAAGACATTCAGGAAATGGTTACGTACATAATGGAAGACAGAGGGCACTTTTGGGGTATCACTGCTAGAGGTAACTTATATAAGTGAAGAAGTAAAAGGAGATGATTGGATGCCAGTTATGCTAAATTTGCTTTAAATGTCAAGATCAGAAAATAAAGCCTACATAGGAAGTGAGCTGGTCTTGGTGATTCTTGTCCTTCACATACGTGAAGAATATGGATACAATTGCAAGTGACAATGATGACCAGGGAAAACGTAAATTTGTTTTTTCCAGTACAGTAATATCAGTCATTCTTAATCATGGCTATGCAGAACTTTGGCTGCATTATAGTCAGCTAGGTGGTTTACTTTTTTGTTTTAATATGTTGATGTTTTGGATAGTTGTGTGGTTGATGAATGAGGTAGGATGGTATTTGTATTTAGTCAGTGTTTGGTTTGGGAATGTACTACCATTGCAGTGTCTGACTATATGCCAGCAGTAATTTTTATGCATGGGAAGTTTTTCTGCTGGTTGTGTTTCTGTAATAGTGAAGTTAGTAGATATATAGGTTCAGGAAGTGTGGAAGACTTGCCCACACATGGAGACACAGGGGGCTTTCATGCTGGAAAAAAAGTAATTTTGTTGCTTTGTATGTGTGTGGCATTATTCAATGCAATTCAGGTTTAGTTGGTTGAGTCTTTTTTCCTATTTTCTAAGGTTTGAATTTGTGTTATAATGATATATGCTTATATAATCAAATATATGCATGATACATGGTTATCCTTTTAATTATTCTGATGGACTGACCTGGTGGCATAATGGACAGACACACTGTCATAAATGGATTAGTGTAAATGTGGAAAACAAGTGGAATGTTAGAGTTATTTCAGTGTTGTATTTTGTTTGTCTCTTTTAGGAATGTCATTTTCAGATTTTGCTGGGGTTACAAATAGAACACATCTTAACAAGACGATAGAAGGGACATTGATGAAGTAATACAAGTTAAAGAACAGGTGAAATAGGGTAGACAATCTACAATTTGCAGTATTAGCTTGTCTAATGGCAATATATTCAGCCATGTTTGCACGTGCACTGCAAAGGGCTTGGAAGATGTAGAACAGAAGCATTACAGATATGACTGTCTGTACTTGTGCATCATCTTCAAGGAAAATGCCTGCCAAATGACATATTAAAGAGACAATGCTGAGCATTGTAATAGAAATGAAACAATATGGAGGCAGTATCAAGGTGAAGTGGTATGATAATTAATGACTGGAGTTATTTAGTTTATGAACTGCAAGAAAATGATATTATTTATTTATTAATTATATTGGATGTGAATTATGCAATGTGATTATAAAAATGTTCCTGCATTGAGATGTAGCAAGATTAATAAAGAAATTAAAAAAAAAGATTATTTTTGCATTCACTGTTGTTCTCATTTGCAGCAGATGTACAGCTGCATGTGACACAAAAGGTGGGAAAGAATAGATAAAAGCACTTTGCTTAAGACTGACACCTTGTGAAGAAGCTACAGATGTCAACTAAAGATAGCACCAAACCTGCTTGTGATAAACAGCTATCACCACAGGCAAATGTTAAATATTTTAGTAAGGACACGAAGAAATGAAGGGCATTCAGACGAGAAATGAACTAGAACAAAGTGCATGTTCAAAAAACTTCTGTGAAGCCACAGTAGTACCTTATGAAAATCAGTTGCAGAGGTTACAGCCTGCTTCAATATTGTTCAAAGTATAGCCCAGTGAGTGTGCCACCACCACTGTACCACAGTACCACAATCCAAGAGAAATAGATTAGAGGTTCATAATGTATAACTGCGGACTTCAAAGCCAGTGTTAGATCCGAGGTTCATAATGTATAACGGGACTTCAAAGTCAGTGTAACTCCACTGCTAAAGAATGCACAACATCCACTACCATGGACAAAAGATATAACCTGCCTCCCTATCAGATGTTAATTGACAACAGTTGGAAGTTCCAAAATTGTGAAAAGAATAGCTTGTACAACCAATTTGAATGGGGGTTGCATCCCCAACTTTAAAATATACTGGCTCTGAAGTTGCTGTACCTTGGAGGAAGGGAACAAAATGCATAACTTTTTGGTTTCAGAATTACAGTCCTCAAACTTCTGACAGGATTCCTACATATTTGTACCCCTTGTAAAAAGCAGCATGAAACAGATGCATATACAGATGGAAATGGATTTTTTCAAAGGCATTACTGGCAGTCAATACACAGTGGGAAATTTCTAGGATGAATGGTTAATTTCCAGAGTGGCATCTGGGCTTACTTATTTAGCAGCAAGTGTTGACCAAATAATCCAAGGTGTTCCTAATGCATACTGTTGCAAAGCTGTTACACTGATGATGGGGGGGATGTAAAAAAGCACCCGAGTATTTCAGGAAGAGATTTACTAGTTTAACAGGGTATGGGTTAAGGATATAAAAATATGACAAGCTTTGTTAAAGACAAGTTTTTTGTGCTGTGGGCACAAGAGTGACAAAAGCAGACTGCATAGATGACAGGAGAATGTAGAGGCTCTGATGGAGGCATTCTGGCCTCAAAAATGTTGTAGTTCACATAAAGTGAATTCAATTCATTCTTTGAATAAAATGGAATTGTGATCATATATAACCACCTGACCATGAAAAATGTGAATATTTGAATAAATGTTCAAGGAAGTAATAAAAGCTATATACCCTTATAAAAAGTCCTTGTAAAACCGACCAATAGTTTTCTTTATGTCTGTCCAATAATGCACCGATAATGACACTCTTCACATCAAACTTCACTACAGGACAGATAATAAATCATACAAGCTTAACACCAGAAAATCAAGAGTGGTCAGAAATTAATGACCAGAGACTATAGGTGTGATAAATGTCAACTGGGCATCTGGAAAGAGGAAATATAGTAGAAGAACATAAAAGAACAACAAAGGAGGTAAGTAGAGCTAAGGTGCGAGTCAAGGGGCAGTTAGGAAAATGGGCCAAGAAAGGCAGAAAAGGATTTTTAAGAACATAATAGAAAGGGGAAGGGGAGAGGCTGAACTGACCCACCTGAGCAAGTATGGGAGTGAGATAATGGTAGGCTAAAATGCACTGAATGAATACTTTACCTCAGTCTTTAAAAAGGAAAGGGCACCATGCTGGGAGGGAGTTAGGGCAAAGAGGAGAGTAGTGCAAAGACACTAAAAGACAGGGAGAAGGTAGAGAGAAACATTTATTTACTAAATGAGGCAAAGAGAAAGGGAACGGATGTACCAACTCAGAGGTTCCTCAAGAATCTGCCCACTGTGCTTGTGGATCCCTAGCTAGAGATGTTCAGCAAAGCACTAACCACAATGAAGTAACTTAAGGGCAAGGAAACTGATAATAATGATAGTTCTGTACAAAGGATGAAGCAGGAAACAACTGGAGATCTATAAATCCATTAGTCTAACAATAGTTGTAGATAGTGTCATTGAAAGACCCCTGAGGGAGAGGCTGCTTACTTTTAAAGAAAAGCACAACCAACAGGAATTAATTGACAAGAAGGCACTGTAAGTGAAACCTCTTTTACGTATATGACTGAGTTATAGGAGACTTTGATGAGCCTTATGAATAGATGCCATCCATCTGAACTTCACCAAGGGTTTTGACTCAATTCAGCACTGGCTCCTGCTTGGAAAACTGCAGGCTCTGGGACTAAGACAAGGACTGAAACTGCAAACTGCTTCATGACCAAAGGTTTAGCACAGAGAGTTCTGATTATGGGGATGATGTCAGGAATAAGAGAAGTGGTTAGTAGAATACTACAGGAAATGGTCCAGAGTTCAGTACTCTTCAGCTGGCTTGTTTCACATACATGTAAGGGAGCATGAATTAAATCAACTTCTCAGCTGGTGATGCAAAAGAAAAGTGCAGCAGTTGAAAATGTGGAGGGGAAGAGCAGTTGGAAAGACTGACCAAGTGAAGGGAAAGATGTCACTACACTCACATGAAGAGTATTACACCTGGGTCACAACAACTCTAGAGTGAATTATCAGGAACGGAAATGCACCTAATGGTAGTCTACCAGTAAAAGTATCTATGGGTCCTGACTGCACCTAGACTGGACAACCACAAACAGAATGAAAGGGCAAGGACAGCTTAGTCTTCAGGATCCCAGTCCTCCTCTGAGTACAGTGACTTCTGATGGAGACAGTTCAAGGAGAATGTCATCAGCGTGCTGAAAGGAGTCAAGAATAAAGGTATATTCAGAACCTAGAGGATCTGAAGGTCGCCCCATACAGATGTGATGCAACTTGATGCATGCAGTCATGCTGGGAATATATAAAGAGAAACACACATACAAGGGCTCAGAGAAGCAGGCAGGATGGACCAGAAGCATCATATTGTAGGAAATAATTATGCTGTGAATCTGCACTTCTTCACTGAGAGAGTTGTGGACCCATGGAATGGAATAGCAGAAGGGGTGGTAGGCTGGGAATCCACTGAAGCATTCAAGAGTCAAGTGGAACTGGTGAAGTGGAAAGTAGGGTTATAGTGGAGTTAAAATATTAAATGCACCTAAACAGCAGGCTAAATAAACTACTCACAACAGGAAAGCATATGCAATGTGATATGCTAAAGTCAAAGTAATGCATATGCAAATCTGTTAAGAAGTAATGAAACTAGATGACCCAAAAGTGAACATTAGAGAACTGGATTATAAGCATACTAAGCGCATAGGATTGGTCATTGTCACCACCCAGAAACCAATCCTACCCATAGCCTGAGACATTTATCGGACCAACCCACTAACTATATACCTACCCCAAGAGAGATGGTTTGCCAAGATGATGTTGATAATGATGATTTTCAGGGGAAGGTTGCCAATCATATCTGTATCATGAGAGGCATGAATAATCATATTCAAACCCTAAAAGGAATGACAACCACATAATTTACCAGGGAGTAATAGCAGACCAATGATCTATGCCTTATGTGTAAAAGAGTGCTAATTTCATAGCACTTGGGGCTAGTGAAACCACCAAGGGAAATATCTGGGTCATTAATCCTGGCACAATGAAGTCACTGAGATGCTACCTTCAGTACCCGAAAAGTGCCCCTTCAAGGCTGAAACTATGAGAGGAACTATTGCTTTGTTAGACAAGATTTACATCTGCTATTAAAGTGGATAATTAGAAATAAGTATTATTAGTAGTTCCTTAGTGGTAACCATTTGAAATGTTGGTACCCACTAGAGTGAGTCCTGAAACCAGAGACTGAATGGCTAAGAAATGGATTACAATACAAAATCAGAGATAGCCATGTCTTAGAATATTACCTTTTCTCTGAGGTATGGTGATCTCAGAGAAAAGGTATATATATGTTTGTGGGTATGGAGGCTTGCCCCTCACGTCAGGGGGATGGTGCATGGGGGCATCCCCCCTGCAAAAAAGAAAGTTAAAGGAGAAGAGCAATGTTTAAGAGTCTCTCTTGAATATTCAGTCTTTTTTTCTTCGGCTTGTCAGCACTCGGCATTTTGAGCGCCAATATTTCAATAGGGAGCCATTATTAGTAAAATTATACTTTTGAGCATGCCTATGTGTTATTCCAGAAACTGAAGTGACATTCATATAGGAATAAATAATGGTGGTGATTCATCATCATAACCCCCTCTTTTCCCATTTTTCTACATGGGGTCAGGGTATTGTGCTAACTCTCGTCAACTCTCTCGATTCAGTGCCACACTCCTGCCTTCTTCAACTCTCATGCCTGACTGTTGCATAAATTCTTTCACACAATTCATCCACCTCTTTGCTGTACATCCTCGCTTCCTCTTACCTTCTTCCTGTCTGTCCCAAATCTTCCTCACCAGATTGTCTTCAGCTTTTCTACACATGTGCCCAAATCACCGTAATCTGTTCTCCTTGATCTTTTCTACAATTGGAGCTACTTTGGCTTCTGCTTTTATGTCATCATTTCTTTGTCTGTCCCACAGTGTGGATCCTATCACCTTTCTCAGGCACTTCATTTACATCATCTCTAGCTTCTTCAGCTGTTCTGCCTTTACTGCCCAGGTTTCTGTACTATACAGTAGTACTGGTTGCATTGTCTTGTATACCTTACTTTTCAGCTTCTTTGACATTCTTCTGTAATAGACTACACCTGATACTCTATGCCAGTTGGCTGCATCCCCTCTGATTCTAGCTTTGACCTCTTCATTCAGACTACCCTTCTCCTCAAATACCCCTCCCAGATAGCTGAAGCTGTTTACCTGTTCCACTATCTTCCCTTCTATCTCTGTTCTCAGCTTCTTCTGATTTCCCCAATTTGCTGCCATTACCACCATCTTATCTGTGCTTAGTTTCATCCCATGTGCCTTCAGATTTGCATTCCATTCGCCTATCCTTTGCTGAAGTTCTAGCTCAGAGTCTGCTTGCACTGCCACATCATCTGCATACAGCAGCTTTGTTGATCCATCCCCTCCAACCTGTTTGCTAATGTAGTCCATCACCAGTATGAACAGCAGTGGGCTCAGAGCTGAACCCTGATGTACACCCACACCCACTGGGAACACCTCTGTGAGGCCGAACACTGTTTGTACTTGAGTTATTGGGTCCTTGTACATAGACTGCACTAATTCTATCAGTGTTTCTGAGATTTCATTCCACCGCTGTACTGCCCAGGTCAGCTTTCTTGGGACCTTGTCATATGCTTTCTCCAGGTCTAGGAATGCCCGGTTGGACTCTCTCCTCATCTCTAGCTTCTTCTCAAGTATCTGTCTCAATGCAAACATCGGGTCAATTGTGCTGGATCCTGATCTGCATCCAAACTGCTCATCACCCATCTTACATTCTACTACTCTGCGTGTCCGTTTATCAATAACCTTCTCCAGAACTTTCATGCAATGTGATAGAAGTTTGATGCCTCTGTACTGCCCCAGTTGTGGATGTTCCCTTTGTTCTTGTACACTGGCACAAGTATGCATGGTCTCCAGTCATCTGAGATATGCCTTTCTCTCCACACTGCTATTAGTACCCTCAGGAGCCATTTCTCCCCTATATCCCCCAGCATCTTTATCATATCTGCTGTGACCTCATCTGAGCTTTCTGCTTTCCCTGACTTCATCTTCCTTAGTGCTGTTCTTACTTCTTTTAGGGTGGTCTCCTCTTCTTCTGTCATTGTAGGCTGTTTCTGGGGCAGAATAATTCCATCTCAAAGTAGAGAAGTAGAGCCCTTCGAAGAATTAATATAAACAAGCTGATACTAAACATTGCCTCTTTGTAAAACTGTTGTTCCCTAAATCCATATGAAAATGAGGAGAAGTGTTGTATATAAATAATTGCTATGTGTACATATAAAATGGTTGGGCTTGCCACTCAATGTGCATGTAGCAAGTAAAGCAACACACTGAAGCACTCGTTAGTAATCTTGTGTATTTATTAATGTTTATGCAACTAGCTATACCTAGGGTAAACCCAGAGTAGACATCAGTTGAGTTTTCTCTTCCAGCCATTGAAACATGTAAAACTGTATCATCATTTTCCAGTATAATTATAAACACTGCTTCTACATGTGTTATACCTGTGGGGAAAAAACAGTTCTCTCTTGTGTAAATGTACACCTGTTACGGTAGAAAGGATAAATGGTATTTAACAGAGCAAGATAATTTGTATTTGATGCAGCTGATAATTTATAGCTGAGAAGACAACCAGATATCATTATTCTTGTCTTTCTTTTGTTTTGGAAACCAAGTACTTTGTTTCACAGCTGAATGCCAGCAATTTCGACATCCATTTTTGCATAAACACTTGACACAAATAATTTTGGTTTTCTAGACAGCAGACATATATTGCCAAATTTGATGTAATGAAGGTTGGTATCTTTCATACCTAGCAACATTTTGCTGTACACTGAAAATGATTAGCGTATCCCTGTGAGACATTTCCTTAGCATTAGAAAGAAATCGCTCTTGGCAGAAATTCTTGCTTGCAGTGTAAAGCAGGGAAAGAATAAGCCAGAGCATGTTGTATGCAAGAAGAGTTAATAGTCCAATAAACAAAATAATAAATCAGCCATCCTTCCATGTTTGTAGAAACCCACCCACCAGTCACTCTCCCATAGACAAAAGCACACATTCAAACACACACGCACACACACACACACACACACACACACACACACACACACACACACACACACACACACACACACACACACACACACACACACAGTTCCTGTACTTGTCCCTGTGTTGTCAGCCCTTCCAGTATATCTTCTTTTGAACCTAGGCCATCATGGAAAGATGTGGTCCTATGTTGCAAGTCATATTTCTGGTGTCTAGTGGTTTCCCAGATCCTTGTTCCATTTTAAGTGACATAATCCACAAGGGTCTCCGGCACAATGAAGGTTATCCTATTTCCAATAAATGCAGGCAAACCACTCGAAGAAGTAGCGAACACTTTTATTGTATAAAAATAACAAACCACATCCAAAAGCAAAGGTCGATTAAGCGCTTTCGTCTCCTATTTAAGTGACATTAAGGCACAAGTGTAGTATCCAGAGCAGCTAGTAGTTCCACCACCTCCCAATCCTTGTATTGGTTTAGGTGCCATTGCGGCACAACTGTAGTGCGCCTTGTAGATAGTTGTACCCCACTCACTGTTCCCTATCCTGGTAAAGGTACAGTTACAGCACAAGTGTATTATAAGTGTAGTATCCCTGTTGGTAGTGGTCCCACCACCCAATATTGTAGACTATACACACGCACATACGCGCGCATGTGTGCACACACACACACACACACACACACACACACACACACACACACACACACACACATACACATCCACACACACACACAGGCATATCAAAGACACATACACAGTTCCCTAACCACCCAATCTCACTCAGATTGTCATCCATTCATCTATTTACACACACGCATGCACATAGTTAACTAATCTTGCTCACTAACTCACCTACCGCTATCTCCCAGGTAGACACACATTCACTCACCTTTCACATACACTCACTCATCTCTTGACTTTACCTTTCCACTAAATGCACCAGTCCTTACCTCTGCCATGATGGATGAACACAGCCTTTTGCCCACATTCACTACCATGAAATGGTAGAGCTGGCAGTGCTGATCTACACATCTTAGTGATTCCATGAATCTCTCAGCGTGTAGATACCTTCTGGGAGGCAGTTCTGGGAGAGAAAGCATATGGCTAATCAACATGTGCCTGTCCCCGGAGCTGCCTCATTAGCACACACCATGGCCCTGGAGCCAGCCTGATGCAGTGCTGCACATCATCATGCCAGAGCACCGTGCTGCACTGTATAATGTCTGACTCTGAGTTCAGAAAGGTTACCAACGTGTATATAGTTTTCAAAACCATCCTACACAGTTTATGCTTTGAGGTAGCAGTCTCACTTTAAGGCTTAGTCAAGAAGAAATTAACTGAAGTTGGTGGGAGGAAGGGAAACAAAAGAGGTCAAGTGACGTTATTTTGCTTAGAGTGTTGTAGATCAATAGAACAAATTACTTTAAAGAAAGTGCAAAGTAGTATATAGGTTCATAGGTAGGTACTAGGCTATCGGCCCAAGGGCCTACATAAGCCTAGCCAGCAAGGTTCCATAGCTTACGCCACCCAAGAAAGTTATTTTCCTGTGCCACTGTCCAGCAGAGACACAGAAGTGATCCCCGTGGTGTATTTCCTATTTCCCATCATCTCATCAAGATTTTTCTTGAAGAGCGCTAATGAAGAACTTTGCTTGACATAGATGGGTAGCTTGTTCCAGAGTATAGGAAGTCTCTGGGACAGGAATCTATCCCTCCAGTGTGTCCTGTTTATTGTGGTGATAAGGTTTAGGTCCCTAGAGTTTGTAGCTCGGAGGGATTGGGATTTCTTTAGGTGTACCATGTCCAACAGCTCTGCGTTTGACATATCTTTATATGTTAAGCATAGATCACCTCGGAGTAGACGATATGCTATGGAGTAAAGCTGGAGTTTGTTGAGGTGGTCAGTGTAGGGCATTTGTTTGAGGCCAGTAATCCTCTTTGTGAGGTACTTCTGTGGCCTTTCCAGCTGCTGCAGATGTCTTGTGAGGTACATTCCAAAAGGGGCGTTGTACTCTATAATGGGTCTAATGAGTGACGAGTAGAGAGGAACAATGACCTCATTTTTCCTGGATAAGAACCCTTTTATGATGAAGTGTGGCACGTAGAAGGACTTCCTGACTACTGTGGCGATGTGACTATCAAAGGAGACACTACTGTCCACCTGGGTCCCAAGGTCTCTTATCACACATTCGGTGTTAAGTAGATTGCTGCCTATGTGGTAGTTCATGGGTACAGAGTTTTTACCAAAGGGGATGACACTGCATTTTTTGGCATTGAGCTTGAGGCCATGGCTCTGACACCAGGCATCTGTCTCAGTGAGGCCCTTCTATAGGATGTCCACATAATTTGGGGACTTGATTATGGCTCCTAATTTGCAGTCATCTGCGAACTTCATTAGCCAATGGCCTTCTGTGTTAGCCTGTACTTCAGAGAAGTAGATATCAAACAGGAGAGGTCCCAGGACGGGACCCTGTGGTACTCCACTTGTCACTGCTTTGAGGTCAGATTTGGAGTCTGCAACTTTTTTTCTCAACTGTACAGATTTTCACAGAATGTCCAGATTTTTGCTTCATATTTTTGGTCCATTTTTCATAAAATTGTGTTTTTCTGGCAAATTAGTGGCAAATCATTTAAGATTGAAATTAGAAAATAATGACAGACATTTGAGTTTCAGACTTCATACCCTTCAGAAAATTTATACTAATGCAAAACCTGTTATTCTATCAAATTTCTAAGTTTGTAAGAGCAATATTTAAAAATTGTCCCTCTTTTAGGGCATCTGTCCCACTTTTATTTATAGCTTTGTCCAGATTTCTTGCTCTAAAAGGTTGAGAGCTATGAAGTACACAAACGCCTGAGAGACAGTAGGCTCACTTTAGGATGATGGGGTGTTAGCTCTACAGAATGAAAGTGGATCTTGAGAGCAAGGATGTAGCCAGGCATACTTTTTGTACTGTACTGAATACATTTTGTTATATGCATTATATCAGTATGGCTTTTTTCATGTCATATTAGGTAAACAACTGTCTAAATGAATGCCTCTAACAATAGGTGTAATTTTGCTAATCTAAACACAATATCTTTGATAGTTTTTGGGGGGAACAGCTGAAAATTCTACTTACATTTATTAAATGCTTGGGTGCAGCATTTTAAGAGATGTGTCCATTTTAAGGATAGGTGTCCAAGGGGAATAGCACTAACAGCTTGTGAGTTTGTTTGTGTCTTTTGGCTTTTCCCAGTTAGGGGTCGCCACAGCGGAACTCCGGTCCGCTAATGATTGGCAGTTGATTTTTACGTACCGGCTTGCCAGGCCTGATGCACAATCTTCAACGAAGGTACGCCCATTCACACATGTCTCCATGCAGAAGATGCTCTAGCTGAGAATCGAACCGGACAGCATCTTACTGTGAGGCGACAACGCTACCTAACAGCTTGTGAGTACAAAACATAAATCGCTTGCTACACCTCTGCTTGAGAAAATGATGGCAGCTTGAACAGAGCAAACTACCCAACTAGATAGGCATGCCAGACCCAGACCCGTCATCCTGTCATGTCAGCAGTTTTAATTTCTTTTACACATTTGTAATGTATGTCAGTGGTTCAGTGAGATGGCTCTGGTTGTTTGCTTTCCTGACTTATTTATTAGACTAATGCAAACCAGATAAGCATCTCTGTGCCCATGTAAGGTACAACCTGTGAAACTGCAAAGGGTCTAAGAGCAATACTGGAAGATTTACATAAAATAATAAGAATGAGAAGAGCTTAAGAATAAAGCGAGGCAACAGCCAACTGCAGAGTAAACAATCAGTTAATCAAAAGCTAGACACAAGGGAGTATCTAAGTTAAGAGCAGATTGCACTGATAAACAGAATCACTTTTAAGTAGAAGGTATTAGTTACAGTCACGGTATCATACTAACCTCAACACATCCCAGAAGGGATACAATGAACATGGGTAAGGAAACAGCCGAACAGCTGTGCCGACCAGACAGCAAATGCCTATCACCACACACTTCACTATTTTAGGAACTGGGAATCTAAACAAATCATTGAACATATGCAGTCTTGGATAGTTCCATGTCTGTAAGCCAGGAAGGTTAACAACACTGATCAGTTTGACAATGAAGCAGTATATAAAATGTGGTCACGGCCTAGGAAGAGCCAGTTTTAGCTTTTATGTAGGTGACATAGATGAGCATGTTTTGGAGGAGACGACAAAATGTCAGAGACTTTTTCTTTTAATAAGTTTTATCCATGTAGCTACACCACGTGAATACGAGGACAAAGCCTATCAACTCCATGTGGGAAGGGGCATTCCTTTAGCCACAGCAAATTATACAGTCAGCATGACATTTAATTCTAATTTTCAGGTCACACCTACCTCACAGACCTCTGTGCTATACAGATATGTACAACATTTTCAGTGGTTTCTGCCAAGTACAGATTTCAGAAAGTAATGGAGGAAAGCACTATAGTATTTTTAACAGATTTTAAGTCGAGGAGAATAACAATATGCAGGACCTTAAAGCATAACTGTGCTGTGGCATGTTTGAGATAATTATTCATCTATTGTCTTCTCCCTTTTATTAACAGAATTAATGCCATTACATTTAGAGATTTTTTTGATAGAAACATGCATGCTTCTAGCCTTACAAGACTCTACATGCTTTAAATAATTTCCCTGTGAATCATTTATGAGCATTTGATCACAAGGTCTTCTGTAGAAAAATCCATATATTTTCTGTTACCACTGCTATGTTGCTAAGGTACTGTTTTTCAGTTTCCCAGTGAAGATTTTTTTTTTTAAATCCAGTTAATTAGAAGTGTTGTGAAAGCATACTGCTTCCTTTAGGGATAAAAAGGACCCATCAACGTTTATAAATGCACACATTTTTTCCTGCTGTAAAGTCTATCACCCTGCCTGTCCTGTCAAGTTGTCACTTTCACTGTGACACTAAGTTCAGGAAATAGATTATTAAACAGGGATTAAAACGGGTTAGTAGAGGCTCCGAGAAAATATTTATTTCAGCACATTTTAGAAGATGCTCATTTGAGCTTGTTTTTTTTTTCTGTTAGCATACCTCAGTTGACATACTCTTATTTCCAGACAGTGGAATTAGCAAGGGACTGTACTGTTGAGAAATTAGATTATTTTTCATAAGGATTGCCACAAACATAACTAATTTTTATCATATTTGCATTTATTAACAAGGTAAACCCAATGGGCTCAAGTGGCAACCTAGGAGCACTATCTGTTCAACTGACGTAGGGTGACGTGGAGGTAGCAGGAATCAAACCGTGCATCCCTGGCAACAGGAAGTAGATCATTAATAATTTGGAGCTTTAGTCCTGTATGCTAACTGCCAGACAAAATTCTTCATAGCATGCTTCTGAACTTAGTGGAAAAATGAGTTGAAGATGATGTTTGAAGTAGATATGTGTCTGACTTTGTTCATGAGCGTGCACATAAGTGTGTGTGCTGCGGATGTCACCTTTAGAAATAATCTATTTCACAGTAGTATGAATTTTAAACCTTTTTTCATCTTTCAAACACTATATCTATATACAAGATGTACAATTTTATGAAAAGTATAGTTAGGCTTATGTGTTCAAAACCATGTGCGATAACCAAGTTTGTCTAGAAGCTCTGAAATCAGAATTCTAGTCCTTGAGAAATATTTATTTTCCCTTTGTAACAGGTCCTCATGTCCATTACTTCTAACCAAAATTATCCTGTCAGTATGTGTGGCTTTCAAATACACTAATTTCAGTTGGATTTCCATGTAAGAATATACCATTCAGTCTGGTCTGGCAGTTTAGTGTAGAGAATTAAGGTTAAGAGCTACTAGCAAGCTTTATCCTGTAATCCAGAGTTTGAATCCCTTTGTCTGCCAGTTTACTCTGAACAAGTCACTTAACTAGACTATGCTCTCACAGGGCAGTGCTGTAAAGTTAACAAACAAATAAAATAAATATGCAGCTCCTGAAAGTAAGAACAACAGTGTCTGCAAAAAAGAGTACAAATTAATTTTACTTTTTATACTTTTCCTAGTGAGATTTTTTTAAAATAATTATGTTAAGAACTATACCTAAGTTTTGGGAAGTACAAGTGGTGAGATAATATTTACATACATGTAAAAAAAAACATTAAATCTGTACATTACCATGAAACTGCACGATTATAAAGTTGATAAGTTTTAATATTTTTGCCTGTACTGTCTTTTCAACTGTTAAAGGCAAACAGTGACTTTGATAGCTTTATTAAGAGTTGCTTCTTTCCAGGAATTCTTATCTGATTACATGACTTGCTGAACCAAAGTATATAAGTAGAAATTAGAGAGTGGGGGAATCAAACCTACAACTATAGGATGATGATTGTTAGCTGCTCATTGCCTTAATTCCCTTTATTATACAACCAGCTAATAATAGAACATTTCATCTTCAACTTAAAGTGCATTTTCAATCACAGACATTTACTCAAGACCTCAATTTTGAAACACCTTCAGCCAAAACATCTAAATGTTTACTCTAATTTTTAAGGCAGCTATCACAACAACATTGTCTGAAAACCTTATACCACATTAACCTCCACAGGCCTGCATTGCATTTTATGAATGCTGGATTCTAACTTTGATAGCTCTTAGTAACTTAATCCCATTAAAGCATTAAGCTGGAACTAATATTCTTTGAATAAAAAAAAAATGTAGTCCTCTTACAGTTGTCAGTATACCAATACTACTTCTAAAGTTTTCAGTGTCTTTTGATCCAGTATACATACCTTTAGAATGTGAGCCTCGGTTCTAAAATATACAATTGCAGTTGACAGTTGATACTTTTTTATTACTAGTGTCCCCCAGGTTTCTGTAGTGGGACTAGTTCATTTTTATAATTTTTTGCCGCAAGTTCAAAATGCAAAACTGAAGGCACATGGGATGAAACTGAGTACAGATAAGACAGTTGTAATGGCAACAAATGGGGGAATTCAGAAGATGAGAATTGAGATAGAATGGAAAATAGTGGAACAAACTAAGAACAACAAAAAAAATGGAAGGTGAAAGACCAAGCCGAAAACCAATACACTTTATTGTACAAACATTTAGCGCTTTCATCCTTGGTACTATAGGGCTTCTTCAGAACACAGTATTACAAAAACACAAACTATTTATACCCCCTCCACATAAGCACAAGTAATGATCATTAAAATCAATTAATTACCATGGTGACAAACAAATTAACAAACTCCTTAAGGGAAAGAATCAGAACCATGAATGCTACTATACAATTAAGATAAAAAAATGCGTTTTTAAGAATCTAAACACCTAAAAAATAATGATAGTAATAATAATAATAATAAACAATTTAATAAACTAAAAACACGAGGAAACTAAATTGTGCATTTTATTTTAGGAAGGTTGACAATAGAAATGGTGCTGTGAAGCCTGTTCTTAAAATACCGAGTGTATTTAACCCCCACTGCATCCATTTGTCATTTTGTTTGAAAGATTGTATGAATCTGAGCTTAGAAATTATTTTAAAAGGAATTCTAGGAAGAGAATCCACTATAACTTGTCCCTTGATGAAAGGATTTTACGGAAAGAAATTGCCCAGAACAAAACAACTTAGGTTAATGAAGTCAGATGGGGGCCTGGTGGTCATGGACACTAATGACTACATTGGTAGAATGTTGGGTATTCCATACTCAGATACCTATGAAGAGGTGTCGATTAATGAAGTGAATATAGGGTATTGAAATATTGACCTGACAGTGAATGAAATGACAGTTGAGAATTTGATTTCTTTGGATGAGTTTGAGTTTTTGATGGTCCATAACCCCTGGATCCCCACCATATTTGGGATACCAAACATCCATAAAAATCTGTTAGACCCACCGATGTACCCTATTGTTGACGCTAAGGCGTTGAAAACTTTTTGGCTGGCTAAATACATTGATTTTCATACTGAAAATATTTTTGAGAACAACATCTGTCTTTTGAAAAACTCATGGGACTTCTTGATGGAGATTTTGAAAGACTTGTACAGAGATGACTTGGTATTTGTGACAATAGATGTTCAAGATTTATATTCGGTCATTCCCCTTGAGTTAGGGGTTGAATGGTTTTAAGAATACTTGAGTTTCTTTACTAACTTGGACAAGATTTTAGTTAGTAATCTGAGAGTATTTATGAGTATGGTCTTTGAAAATATTTTTTTAGTGTTTGAAAACCAACTATTTAGATAGAAGATGGGTGTGGATATGAGGGCAGTATATGCCCCCATGTTTGTGAATGTAGTTCTCTCTTATTGGGAGGCTCAGTTTGTACTAAGGTCTGAGTTTAAAGATAGCTGGGTATTTTATGGATGCTTTTTGGATGACATGATTTTGTTTTGGATAGCTGGGATGAAAAGATTACAGGAATTCTATGGTTATTTACATTCTACCACTGACTTTTTGAGGTTTACCATGAATGTTCAGGGAAATGTGGTTAATTTTCATTACAATTAGGAAAAATATAAAGAAAAAATTTTTTGAATCAACTATTTTTTGTAAACCCAGATATTCTAACTCTTTTTCCAATTTGATAGTATGCACCCTATTTATCAATAGAAGGCCCTGGTAAAAGGCCAATATGTCACATTGGCCAGGATGATTACAGAAGACTGTGACTTCCAGCTAGAATGTGATAATCTGGTAAGCATGTATAGTTTGAGGGGTTATCTGTGGACCTTTGTTGTAGATATTCTGACTGAGATTAAGCAAAAGAGAATGAGTGATCATTTTCTACCTTTACTAGGCACTAGAGGTATAGAAACTCCAGGTTTTACTTGACTGACCACTGATGCTGGATTGTTTAAGTGGGCCCTTATTCTGACTTACAACAATGATATTTTGTTGATATTAAGGGTATTATCCATAGAAATTAGAGATTATTTGGACTTGAGCAGGTGTATATAGAAATTGTAGGCAAAAAACGTGCTATTGCTTATAAAAAAGATTTATGTGTCAAGATGTTGCTTGAAAGGTCAGTAAGATGGGCAGGTAATGAATGTATGATTAAATGCAGCAATTGTGCCCAGTGCCCTTTTATTATGAAGGATGCTTTTGTCATTGTGGAAGGCTATGGGCAGATTAATATTGGGAAGAAATTTTTTATTGTGGTAGCAAGGGGGTTATTTACCTGGCCTTACATGGGGTTTGCAGTTTGCAGTGCATTCTATATAGGTAAGACTAAACTTAGTCTAAGAAAGAGGGTTTGCCAGGATCTTTATGACATAAAGAAAAAAGTTTTGGGGAATGCACTATACAAACATCTGGAAAAGAATCCGACTCATGGTTTTAAATTTATAATAATAGACCAGGTTGACCTTGGGCAGAGAGGTGGGCCAGGTGATGATTTCATGGAATTCCAAGAATTCAGGTGGCAATTTAAGACTAATGTCATGGTGTATGCTGGGTTGAATGAAACCACTTTATTATCAAGTGTTTTAAAGCTGAGAGCAGCTTTTTTTTCTATAAAGAGTTATATATGCACATAATAACTTTTAGCAGTATTTATATGTTTTTTAATTTAATAAATTATTTATTATTATTATTATTATTATTATTATTATTATTATTATTATTATTATTATTATTATTACTATTATTACTATTATCGTTATTTTTTCGGTGTTTAGATAAGTAAGAACACATTTTTATCTTAATTGTATAGTAGCATTCATGGTTCTGATTCTTTCCTTTAAGGAGTTTGTTAATTTGTTTGTCACCATGGTAATTAATTGATTTTAATGATCGCTAATTGTGCTTGAGTAGAGGGGGTATAAATAGTTTGTGTTTTTGTAATATTGTGTTCTTAAGAAGTCCTATAGTACCAAGGATGAAAGTGCTAAACATTTGTACAATAAAGTGTATTGGTTTATAGCTCTGTCTTCCACCTTCCATTTTTTTGTTGTTCTTAATTTGTTGTGTGTTTGCAAAAATAGTGGAATAAGTTAACAGCTTCAAGTATCTGGGAGGGGAGGCTGAGGAGAAGGGAAGTCTGAATGATGAGGTCAAACCTAGAATAGGAGGGCCTGCAGCCAACTGGCACAGATTGTCAGTGGTAGTGTATGACAGAAGAATGCCTATAAAGCTGAAAAGTAAAGTGTACAAAACAGTGGTGTGACCAGTACTACTGTATGCTGCTGAAACCTGGACAGTAAAAGCAGAACAGCTGAGGAAATAGAGGTGATGGAAATGAAGTGCCTAAGATGAGCAATAGGATGTATACTGTGGGACAGATAAAGAAATGAGGACATAAGAGCAGAAGCAAATGTAGCTCCAATTGTACAAAAGGTCAAAGAGAACAGATTACTGTGGTGTGAAGACAATCTGGTGAAGAAGATTTGGGATGGACAGGAAGATGAAATGAGGAAATGAGGGTGTCCAGCACACAGGTAGATGGATTGTGTGAGAGAACTGCGACAGTCAAGCATGAGTGTTGAAGAAGCTGACAGAGTGGCATTGAATAGAAAGAAATGATGACAGTTGACATGATACCCCAACCCTATTTAGAAAATGGGGAAAAGGGGGTAGATGCTGATGACAATGATGACTTTCTGCTGGTGCAAAACTGCACAATTTGATAAAGCTAACAAAATGAAGACTAAGAACTGATAATATAATTACTTCAATAAAAGATGCTAAAGTTCTCCAAAATGGTCATACAGAAAATATGTACTAGATGAAATAGTAATTACCCCACCTTTAAGGTCATCAAATGCAATATCAGACTTTATAAAAAAATGCAATAATAAAATAAATGGTCACAGCATTAAAAAAATTACCCTATCAGTAAAGATTTAGAAACAATTGTAGACATGTTAAACTTTTAGTACACAGGAAATTATCAGAAAATCAGTATAGTAAGATAATTTTGTTTCAAATATGAATAAACTAGCACTTCAAATCCTGATATTGGTTAAATGAATTACATAGAGCCACATATTCTCTTACAGTAAAGCAAAGTAACCAGTCTTCTATCTACTTTAATTAGACAATTAATATAAGCTAACTAAAATCCCATTGCACAGTTACATAAAAGCAAAACATTCATCGAAAAGAAGGGAAGAATTAGATTCTGAATAACTCAACCATTCCTAAAAAAAATGAAAGTATTATAAATGCATTAAACAAAATAGAAATATATTAATATATGAAGCATCCATGTTTTCCTATGACACAGGCTGTTTTGCATTAGAAAACAGGGCTTCTCCTTTCTCCTGATATATTACAAGAAATAACAAAGTTTGAAGACATCACCATTGTCTATGTTATGAAAATGTTCTTCCATAAGAATAACTGGAGTTTTATTCTTAAATTCCTTATGTTAGTCCAAGACTCTAACCCTAACCTTTGTCTGTCTTATAAAATACTTCAGAAATAATTATTTCAAATAGTATATCCACTATTAAGTATGGCAAAAGTACTTTCAAGTACAAAAAATTCTCAGTCTACACAGAGAGACATTAGTCTATGAAAGAACAAATTGAACAACCGGGGTAACATACTTCTCCATCTTATGTACTATCAGTGGAATTAACCCATTAAGCTGTTTACTGAACAGCTTAGGCCATGGCTATAATTTGGCTCCTAGAAAACAAAGTATAAAGACTTCTCATCTTCTCTTTGTCGATGATTTAAAACTGTATAGCTCATCAGAGGAGGAACTGAAAGCACAGCTGCAGGTTGTCAAACCCCTTTCAGATGATATAAGAATGTCATTTGGTCTTGATAAGTGTGCAAAAGCAACCTTTAAAGCAGGAAAACTGCAGCACCAAGAAAACATCAGTTTGGGACAAGAATGTGATATAAAAGAATTTGAGCAAGAGGGAATGTATAAATATTTGGGAATTGAAGGATCAACAGTAAAACATGAACAGATGTGAATAAAACTTAGTAAGGAATACTTTAGAAGACTTCAATTAATTCTGAAAATAGTGTTGACATCTAGGAAAAAATCCAAGCTATAAACCGATTTGCTCTTCCTGTCCTAACTTACAGGTTTGGAGCGACTAACTGGTCCCAAAACATGTTGGATAGATAAGATAGGAAAACAAGAAAGATGCTTCATGCTCACCAAATGATTTATAAAAAGCAGTGTATACCAAGATTACACATTCCCCATTCTGAATGAGGGATGGGCTGCCTTGAAATTGATTACATGTATAGATCTGCAGTGTGGGACTCCGCACATATCTGTTGATCTCACAAGACCCAAACATAGTGAAAGTTTTGAAACATGAGGAGAATAAATCTAAAACGACTTCTCTGTTTATTTTAGCAGAAGCATGTCAGTATCAAGCAGGAATGGAAATCAAACCAGAAGTAGAGAGAAATCAGGCAGCAACTGAATGTGCCAAAAAACAAGAAAGAATATAAGGTGAAGGACCAGATGAGAAGGCAAGAAATGTGGAAAATGTGTAAATATAGTTGCACGTATAGAAAACTTCTGGAAGAACCTCATGTTGATCAGGAACGAATGCAGGAAGGTTAAGAAGAGGCAAATTCAAACCAAGAGATGAAAGGTTAATATTGGCAGCTCAAGATAGTGGGCTGCGTACATGCTGGTATACAAAGTCAAAAGAACATGTGGGAGAAACAGACAAATGTAGGTGTTGTAAAACTGAATTGGAAACAGTCACACACCTTGCTGCTGGTTGTGACATACTAATGGCAGAAGGACTGTATACCGAAAGGTATAATAATGTGGCAAGACTGTTGCACTGGAGATTGTGCAAACATTATTATACTGAAAGAGCTGGAAAACACTGGAAACATGAGCCACAAAGCATCATAGAAAATGATGAAGTTTATATCACATGGAATCACCTATTAGCAACAGTTCAAAAGACAGATGCTAGAAAACCGGATATAGTGGTCCAAGAAAAGAAGACAAGAGTAGCATTGATCACTGAAATTGCCAAACCCATTGACTACAGTCTTGTGTACAGAGAGACACAAAGTCATAAAATATCAGGATCTGCAGGCAGAAACAAGAGCAATGTGGAAGAAAGTTACACAGACAGGTCCAACAGTAGTAGGAGCAATGGGTCTTATAAAAAAAGTATCTGCAATCATATTTAGATATGTTACCAGTCTATGTAACCCCATACAAATTGCAGGAGTCATTACTGACCACATTGCAGGTGCTGCGAAGAGCACTTTTGGCTGACATCAAAGACTGAAACAATACTGATTTCATGAACTTTATTCGTACTTTGACTTAGGAATGGGGTCCATTCCCATCATAGTATTAGAAACCCAAAAGATTTGGAGAAATGAAAAGGTTGAAACCTATATAAAGTAATCTATTAGATGGGCTACAGGAGTTTCAATAAATCATATTGGGGAATTTGGTAACATGTGACCTGAAAACACTGTCACTGAATAAAAAATGACAACATTGTAACACCATCAGTTGTTATCCTTTCCTTAACATTTCTTGTTTTAATTTAACTCACACCTTTATAGGGCTGTATCTCCATTGTATGCCTTCTATAATACAGCTAACAATCATCTCCTTTTGAGATCCTATGGCAAGTCTCCTTTGCCAATTTCTCAAATACCTGGTGGTCATAGAACATCTTTTCAGCTCTAAAAAAAAAATTCCCTGTCAGGGACTAATGACATCAAATGCCTACCATGCATACTCTTGGCACTGGAAAAAAACTGTTTACAAATTCTTGGTGTAAAACGTATCTGAAAAAACTTTTTTATTAGTATATACTTCAACATCTAAAAACTTAGACTTCATTTATTCACATTATAAGTGAAAGAGATACTAAAATCATAACACTGAATTCTTTTAACAAAAACTATAAAAATCATCTGTTTACCCTTGGCATGGCTTCACATTTATTGCACATGACCTGTCTGCATAATAAAATTATCCTTGCAATGTAATATCATATAATGTTGCAAGAGAAAAAATACCTGTTTTATCTTTGTATAGTGTTATACAGAACAATTACCTGTCTGTATCTAGATGTCTTAAGTAAAATGCAGGTCTTGAGAATAAATATTATTGACTGGTTGGCTTAAACATAAAAGAGCTTCTCAAATTGTGTCCTTTATTCTTTAAGATAATGACTATATGTGTATATATTGAATTATCAGACTAGAAACACACCAGAATTGAAGCCATCTATGCCTACATTCCAAAATTCAGCACACAGAATAAATCAAACAATTAAACTAAAAGTGATTGCAAAAAAGAAATATGCAGTTTCCATTTGTGATCAGAACACTAAAACTCCACCACACATTAAAGTCAAAATTGTTTCAATATTGGTAGCATTATAGAAATAGCGGTGGTGTTACAGAAAGGGTTTTCAAAAGGTAAGGTGTAGGGTTAGGGTAAGGGTTAGGGTTAGCGAGTATTAGAAAGGTGAAGCGGGAAGGCACACTCACACAAGCATTTTAACCCAATGCCAAAAGAATATCTAGCTCAAACATTGTGGTAGGTATGTTGCTGAATTTAGAAAGTGCATAATTTGCGTACACATAGTGTACATTTTGTGATAACCTTTATGAATCCCTGCATAGATGTTCATTCATTCAAAATGTTGTAATCTGAATGAATGGAACAATCGACTGCATATTCATTCACTCCATTAATAAGCAGATGATTTACATTATTTACATTAAGTTTAATCTACAGGTATATGTCAATGTGTAAACATATTTTAACAGCATTTAAAGCATAGCCTGTGATGTAGAAATATACAGTTTCACAATAATTTATAGTTTTTGACTTTCAAAATGCAGTCTATTACCTTCCTGTTGCTTTAAGTGATTTGCATATTTAATATGCAAAGCTATGCACTGATATGCAGTTTTGCCATCTTTGGCAGTTTTCTGTTAATATAAATCTTCTCGTTTCACTAAGCTTGAGCTCTCTCACTTGTTTAAGCAATACTCAGCTTGGAATGTTCTCAAAAACTGAGGAAAAAAATAAGTAGTGGAATTACCTTCTGACTTTTCACTGCAGAACAGGAGGGACTTCTTGAGTAGAGCTTCCTGTTTGGTACACAGAGGACCACAGAAATAATATAGTGAGTTTCCCTGATGTATATATTATTTTTATTCATCTAATGTCTTAAAGTATGCTTAGAATTTACTCACTGGAAGAGTGAACAGAACACAGTGTGAGGTGCCAGAAAATGCATGTAGCAGACAAGAACATGATTCATTTTTGAATGCATTGCTGACTCATGTACCAGTATGTCTTTATATAAGTATATTGTTTTTCCCCTCCCATTTTCTCAGTGTTGAATATTATGTTTTAACAAGATTTTACAAAGAGTGTGTTATATGCATGTTGGTCACTTGGCAGGATCTTTTGTGACTGACAGGAAAGCCTTAATTGTAATTTAAATGTGGTGCCAGAATAATATTGTGTTTGTTTCAACTAGCAGCCTGAGAAGAGAGAAATGTCACCATTAGCAGCCCCCTAGAATGATAAAATGTATTCTCATATTTCTGCTATTTCCAAAGGCAGACGGCTTAGCTTGTTAGGTTCTGATTAATTGTTTAGGCTCTATATTTTAATAATTTGTATTGAATTAAATTATTTTTTCTCTGTACAATCTTCTTCTTTCGGCTTTTCCTGGTTAGGGGTCGCCACAGTGGATCACCTTGTCCGCTCATGATTGGCAGTGGAGTTTTACAGTGTTGAGTTGCCAGCCCGGTGCCCAACCTTCCACACAAGGTGCACACACACACACGCACACACCTAGGGCCAATTTTAGTGTGTCCAATCCACCTACAGCATGTCTTTGGGATGTGGGAGGAAACCGGAGCACTGAGAGGAAACCCATGCGACCACAGGGAGGACATGCAGACTCTGCACAGAAGGCACCCCAGCTGAGGATCGAACCGGAGAACCTCTTGCTGTGAGATGGCAATGCTAACCATTGCACCACCGTGGCCGCCCTATTTTTTCTCTGTACAATATTATTGGTATATATTAATTAAAGCAAGAACACATATGCTTTAAACATTCAGATGGGGGTTCTAAAAGACTGTGATGTAAGTACTTTTAACTTCATATAAGTAAGGCTGGTTAATAGCTCCAAATGCCATAGCAAATGACATATGACTTTACTTACCGAACATGAACAGTCGAAAGAAAAATAATATAAGTGTTCAGGAGAATACAAAGCCTGACAGTTAATACAGTGGATTGAAATCATGAACTGTTGACAAGCTGACCCTTGTAATCCAAGGCTTGATTCACACAGCCTTAGTCTGCCTGTTGTGTGACTTTGAGTGGGTTACTTGACCAGATAATGCTCTAGAGGGTTTGGGAGATTATGATGGTCTGTTCAGTGGTCTCCCTGTCAGCATGTCTGGTGACCACCTCTGAACCTAAAGAACCAACATGTGTTTAAATGGATACAAACTACTATGCAGATAGAGGAAGTTAAAAATGTATTTTTCTTTTGCTATACAATACTCCTAGAACACATTAGTTAAGGCAGGAATACGCTTGCTTTGGACATTCAGATAAGGTTATTAAAAGATTGTTGTCTAAGTTCCTTTATCTTCATGTAAATGATAGTTGGTGGTTGTTCTGGATAGGAAAGTCAATGGTATGTGACTTTGCTTATGGAACTTCAGCAGTCTTAAGAAAATCAGTAATGGGGGAGTGACCAAGATGTCCACTGTGTAGCAGCATTTTTTATCAGTTCTGTCTTTCAGACCTTTTTTGCCAGGAATTTTAAATCATATCTATCCTAATTTTAGATGTTTTTGTCTTAAACTAATTTTTAGACAATATATTAGGATAATATATAAACATTTTTTTATAAATATTAAATTTCTCTGTCAAATACCTACAAGAAATCTTCAGCAGCAGAACAACATGAGTTACAATAAATTTTCACATCAAGAATCAACTTTTAAAAAAGAACTTCGATCCTTAATAACTAACCTACAAGAACTTTAAACAAAACTAGATAAAATGGTTATGAAAATAGACAACTTTAAGGAGAAATGTACACAACAAATGGATCTTATACATGATGACCTTACTCAACAGAAAAAGCAGATATCTGGAATAGAAACAGCATTAAATGTCATAGACAGCAGAACATGAGCACAAATTTGAATTTCTATTAAAACAGAACACCCTTCTTCAATCAAAAGTGGATGATCTTGAAAATAGATCATGAAGAAACAACATAAGAATATTTGGCTTACCTGACAACATAGAAGGATCTAATATGGTGAAATTCCTCTCTTTTTGGATACCTGAAATTTTGGAACTTCCAGAGGCTTTTTCATATGGTATTAAAAGGGCACACAGATACTTGGTAACAGCTAAAAATAATAAATCTAATTTTACTAAATCTGTCATTGTGAAATTTCTTTCTTCACATGACAAAAAGATGGTATCAAAAACAGCATGGGCAAAATCACCAATCAAAATAAAAGATAAAGTCATTAGATTTGATAATGATTATTCTCCAGCTGTGATTTCTAAAAGAAAAATCGTTCTGCCTTCACTTAAAGAACTTAAGAAAAATCAAATAAAAACACATCTGCTGTTCCCTGCAAAACTAAAAATCTTCCATTAATGTGAATATAAAATATTTGAAGATTTAGACTCTGCCATCTCATTCATTAAAAATAACAAAATAATAGAAAGAATTGAAGACATGGAATGGGCAAATACTAACCTTAAAAGAATTGCAGACAACAACTCCTGGAAAACCTTTAATCATAAAAAGAAGCTCAAAAATGACTTACATACAATTATTTAAAAGTAACAGATAAAATATATCACTCTTCAATTCCTTTTGACATCAAAACACTCTGAATCAGTGATAAAAACCTTAACTGAATCTAAAAGCTATCAGTTACTGTGACCTTATAAGTCGAGGAAAAGAAACCGGATTTCCAGGTGAGCTATATTATTTAATTATTATATTGATAGTTAAGCTATTTTCTTATACTAGGATTATGCTTAAGTGATGGTTGTAGTCTTCTATAGAAATATGTCCCTATTCTTAAATTTATTTTAATATACTTTGTTAGTTATGCTTCTTGTTTGTTTCTTGTTGTTTGAGTATTTCACCGTATCACCTGTAACAATCTTTGGATTTCCTGGTGCTCTGTACTTGAGTAACAGATTGTTTATAATGGTTGTTTATTCTGATTATCTTTTAGTTGGC
The DNA here is from genome assembly GCF_019279795.1 of Protopterus annectens. Lineage (NCBI taxonomy): Eukaryota > Metazoa > Chordata > Ceratodontiformes > Protopteridae > Protopterus > Protopterus annectens. Next base: position 112,005,631 of record NC_056744.1, read on the forward strand.
TATAAACAGCTCACCTAGAATAAATGAATGCTGCTTAGTAATGCTTTAGATTTGTGAAGAGTAACGGTTGTGGATTCTTAAAATTGAAAGTTATAAGTGAGTGTATTGTTGTGTTTGTGCTACGTGATTTTCTTTTGTTGGATCGCGGATATTATGTTGGGGCACTTTGTGTCCCTCCTTCTATTGATTTGAGAGCACTGACTCATATGCAGCGATTGATTTGAGTTTGTTTGCCTGTTTGCTGGTTTGCTGACTTAGTGTTGATGTGGTGAAATGGGTGAGGCTTGGGAGGGGAGTGGATGCGTGAGGTTTCATTTTAAAGTCTTTATTTCTGTAATGATGTTTGTTTCCCATAGGTGTTTGCGCCTGCCGATGTGGATTTGTTTTGATATCAGACCTTGGTTGACTAGTGAGGATGCAATTGGGTTGGTGAGGTGTCTGTGCAAAGTAGAAGGATTTGTTGATGTGATGATGTATGTATGATTGCTTTGATTGTGGAGATAGTGTGTTGGTTGGATATTGACTGGTTGTGTTTGTTGGAGTGATTTTCAGTATAAATTTATTATCAGCATTGAGTGAAACTCCATAATTGAAGCTGTGAGGCACTGGCTGAGTCTCGAGGCAAACAAGCTGTTTAAAAGAAAAAAATCTATGTGAAAACACACTATTAGTTTCCCGCTAGAACTTGTTATAGTTTTCATTGAAAATAAGCTTGAGAAGTTCTTCATTGCTACTAACAGTCCCAGTGTGCGAGAAGCAGTCATGACTCATCAAGCGACACTTTCATATGACATTTGACCCTGGTCTTTAATACTCTATGCAGTCTTGGAATGTTGAAACAATATGGTATAGTCTGTTAAATTGCTGTATTCTTAAGGACAGTGATGAGCAGCCAATGTGTAACCTATTATGAAAATAACACTTATGTAGCAAGATTTGTTTAATGCCATATTTTAGGCTGATATATAGGATTCTATAAGAGGGCATCTAGTACAATGTTAACTGAAATAAAATCAGCGATTAGTAACTGTTACGAAAATCTGTTGTGAAGCCAATAGCTGTGTTCTTAACCCTGTGTAGTTTTGTAGGCAGAATAGAACTTAAATATGCCAAGAGGACAGTATCATATAAAAGGTTGGGCAATAATATTAATCTGTATAATCGATAGATTGGCAAATTGTGATATGAGGGTCATAACATGTTTCAGATGTCCTTTTTTATTTTAACAATGATCAAATTTTATTGCAAGAGAAACAAACAAATGAATGTCAACTTATATAAACAGTGCAAGGTGCACTCAATCTTTTTTGCACTGAATGTTGGTGTAATCATAAAGGTCCTCTTAATTTATACAATGATAATAACTAAATAAACCTGTCTTTTCAGTTTTGTCTAGACTGTTAAGAAATTCAATAGAGTGTTAGCACTTCTCCCCACCTCTTCAATAAATCCACATTGCTTCTTAAAAACAGAAAAATCAAACAAAAAACACACACCAACAGCAACTGTTTTCAAAGAGATCAGGTATTTGCCTTCAATATAATTTTCTTTCAATTAATATATGTAGTAAACTACCATTAAATGCCAGTACATAAACATATCTGTAATAGCTCAGTGTATGCCAAAACGTTGCTGTAGATCTTTAATCATTGCTAAACTCCATAAATGCCAACATTTTTGAAAAGAAGGTTTTGCTTATGGCTTCATATGCCTTCAGCAAATCAAGGAATACAACACTCCTGGGAAACAGCAACACTTTCATTAACTAAATAACTAAAGAAGAAATGAAAGAATTAGTGTCTAAATAGAAAACATACATTTCTAATGTTGAATATAAAACATTAATTAAAAGAAGATACTGACATAATTTGACTCGAACACATACAGTAAGACTTTATAATATATTTCCTTATTGTCCAACTAGAACCTTTTATGACATGGTGTGTAAAGGCTGTTGTTTAAGTGGATGTAATAGACCCCATGATCATTAGAAAAGTAACTATTGTAATTAATTTATAAGTAAACAAGAGAAATGGAACATTAAGATACATTTACAGTCATGACATAGTTATAGAAAGAATATAAGAGAAGTTATGAAGGTTCATTAATTAGAAATATTATATGTATTGTACAGAATAATGTAAAAGGAAAGTAATAAACAGCCTTACACATTAACATGTAGTGTGGTACCTAGTTAATACTGATCACTACACTATATGTTCCATTTTATATAATACTGTAGGGTTATTCTAAGGTGATGAGAAGTTCAGACTGCTAAATAATGTATTTGGCATACATGCATTACACTTAGTATAATACAATAGAATGTGATTATTATTCTGAGAATTAGTTCATTGATGTGCTATACTTCATGGTAGTTAACTGCTACCACATCATGTAAACACAGGTGTCTTTTCCTCGGTTTCTCTCTAACTTAAGCAAGCATACATTGGAGCAGGCACTCACATGTAAGTGCACTCGCACACATTCATACACACGCATGCACACTTACATGCTCACACATACTCACACACACACATACTCTTGCATCCACATAAGCAAGTACTCACATACAAACAAATATTGAGTTTCAGTTCCTGTCACTGAGGTGTTTGCCATTTTTGTCTATTGGATATTCAACACATAATTCTGGTACTAGTTAATATGCCTTTATGGAATAAGAGTTTAGAATACTCCCTGGTGGGTAATGCTTTCTTCTATCCTAACATTCATATTATGGTACTTGTTTTTAAAGCATATATGCTGCATCCTTAAACACTATTTTCCCCTTCCTCTGAATTCTGCAATAGTTTAAATGTCATTATGACAAAAGAGTAAAATTTCTGATAGCTAGGATTTCCCTCACCCCTGATACTAGTATTATTGTTGATGCAATGAAGGTACATTAATATTATCCATTAAAGACTAGTGCTTCCTGACATCCCAATCCATTTTCTTTACAAATGTTGGTATCATTAAAGCACTGCGGTATAACCTTGATGGTGGGTGGTTTCCTCCATCTTACTGTTCACCACATTAATTAATTTTGGTAGAGAAATATAGTACTTTGGACCTTAGTAGTGATATGTTATAGACTGTCTAGCTAATATACACAACTGAGAGACTCCAAGTTTCACTCGATATGTAGAGGAAATTTTGGGGACTGTTCTAGACAAATGGTCACATGTTGATTTAGTGTATACATTTCCCTAGGACTGCAACCGCATCACTTTACACAGATACAGATCCAGCATTATGTTATGTTAAACACATTTATGGCTGAGTACCCTGCAGCAATGTGCTTAGGCTAATTCTGAATTCCAAATGAGTTTACTTATACTTGACACTAACTTTATAAAATCTCTCTTATGTTATTATTATTTTGATTGTTTGTCTAGTTACATAGGTAATATTAAGATACTCAAGGGGCTGTTAAACATAATGCCAGAAATATTAAGAAATTGTATGTCTGATGAATTATTTCACCTTCTTTATTACAACCAACGCCTTTAAAATCCACACACATTTTACATTCAATAGTAACTAGATTATTTACACCACTATATGAACAATCATATCCTAAATGTAGAATAGATTTTACTTTATGGGAATTGATAAAATAAATACACTTAAGGAATATCAAATGTTACAGGGATAGGAGTGCTCTTTTCAGTCACACTAAGATTCACAGCATAACACCATACACTTTTATGAGAGACACTACATTATTAGCTTAGTAAATACTCTTTGCTGAGCTTTTTGCCAAAGTTGGTAATAGGTTTAGATGCATTTTTTAAGTAATATACTAAAGGAATAGAGAGGCTATTTTCAGAGTCAATTGGGGATTAGTTAGTTACAAGTGAGAACTTTTGATCTTGTCTTATTACATTGTTTCTAATTGGAAGTGTGTAAAAAGACCACAGTTACTTTTATGTAATATTTGCCATTTCAGATTAACAAACCTTAGCATTCTGGTTAATGTGTAATGTTAATAAACATTTTAAAGTAAATCTAATTCTCCTTTACCAACATTGGAACTGAAGAATGAACTTTGCATTGAATAAATACAGAGGCATTTAATTATAGTATTCACACCCAGATTCCTGCAACATCAGACTACAGTAACAGTAAATGAAGATACTTCAATTGGAATCACTCAGAATTTTTTTGGACTATTAATTCAAAAATGCTTAGCCTGGTACATGATATATAAATATTTAATTTTTTGAAGAATTTAAATTTATCACTTTACATTCAAATATAGTAAAATGTTATGATTAATCAGTACTTGCATTATTTAGAATATATATGACAGTTTTACATTCTATTAAGAATTTCTTCTTTCACATACTTTCTGGGTTCAATACAATTTAGAAAATAAAGAAAAGCTGTGTAACGTCATATATTTCAATAACCTGAAATAATTAGAAATTGAATACAAATGTAGCAAAATATAGTTAAAGTTATAAATATGTTTAGTCTAAGGGAATGCTTATCTATATTTTATTATTTTAAATGTATTTACTATGTGGTTAGTAATTAATTAGATTTTTTTAGAAGATTTTCTTCTCGTTGATAACTAGAATTTTTAAAATATATAGATGCATTAGTAATTGTTCTATCTTTACTCATATAAAATAATGATAGGAAGAAAAAATATTCTTTGTTTGAAGATTAACATCCTTTATTAAGATGGGAGTTGGTTAGACGTTGCTACTAGTTTGAGGATTAATTTAGGTGATAGTATGTCACCTAAATTGGGAGTTTTAAACTCCAGAAGGGACTGGGTTGTAAATATTGTTTTAAAGTTTGTTTATAACAAAAGTTTTTTAATTGTTTTAATAATGTTCACCATTAACATGAATAGAAAATGTATTCAAAATTATCTGATTAGTAACTTTGTTCCATCCAACTGGAAAATATCATATAGTATTCCTATAAGTTATTATAATTATATATCTCGATGGTCAATATATTTTACATACATTAATCTAAGATGTCAGTAATAAAAGTTATATCAATCAACATCAATGGTTTGAATAATCCAAGTAAGGGAGGAAATTTATTTAAATACCTTAAGCTTCATAAATCGCAACTAATATTTCTACAAGAAACCCACTTATTATCCGCATATATATATCTAAACTTAATAATAAATCCTATTCTGTTTCACAGTCGAAAGAAGAGAGAAGTGGCTATTGTTTGGAATAATTCAAAACCCCTGCCTAAAATAATAGACATTTATAAGGATAATAAAGGAATGTTTTGTGCTATAATTATAGAATTAAATAAAAAAATTATACCTTAGTCAATATATACTGGATTTCAGATATAGGAACTAATACAGTTAGACAACATTTTGACCAAATTGTTCATTTTGCAAAAGGAAACATAATACTATCAGGAGATTTTAAATGTATTCTTGATTCTAATGACTCTACTAATAAAGGTAAAAGGAAAATTTCAGCTTCTGCAAAAAAGTTAAAGGATTTTATTGACCTATACTTACTAAAAGATAGAAATAATTTTGCTGACCCAAATTCGTTATTTTCACCTTTTAGTCTCATAGGCATAACTTGCACTCTAGAATAGATAGAGTTTTGGTTTCTAAAGATCTAACAGACTCCCTAATCAAAACAAAAGTAATATTGTGTCCTCTTTCTGGCCATAATTCTATCATTTTTGATTTACTCATTAGTAATAACTATAGTATTCAAATCAAAAGAATACCTGCTTGCATTACAAAATTAAAAGAATTTAAAGAGTTTATTTCATTAGAAGTTCAAAACTTTATAGAGCTTAATAACACCAATAACATATCTGAAATATATATTTGGGATGCTTTAAAAGCATATTTATATGGGAAAATTATAAGTTGGTATCAAAATAAAAGGAAATTATGAGACAAAGAACTTAGTGATATACAACTTAAATTAGAGAATATAAAGCTTAATCAAAACAAAGGAAAATATATAATTGACAAACAAAAAGAAATACATTCTTTAAATAGTACATATTTAAAAATTCTAAATCATAAAACAAAAATAATTATAGAAAAGTTTAAACTAATAAATTCACTATAAATCCTAAATCATTAAAGTTGCTAGCAAACAAAACTAAAAGACTAAGCAAAATTAACCACATCAATGAATTATTTTCACCCCAAAAAAGATGGTCTCAAACTTGCATAATATTTTATCTGAATTTTGACAAACCTATATCTCTTAAAGACATTCAAACACAAATTAAAACTTAATAAAGCCACAGGTAATGATGGCATTATACCAGAAATATATAAAATATTACCTAATATAGCGTTTTCAATATCTCAAAAAAAAAAAAAAACAAAATCCCACTTTCTTGGAAATATACTTTTATTACTCTCATACTTAAACCTAATAAAGACCTCACCAAATGTTCTTCATATAGACCCATTTCTTTGCTTAATATTGATTAAAAAATGTTCATGTCCATATATGCAGACATATTAAAATATATTTTACCAAATTTGATAGATGAAGATCAAACAGGATTTATAGTAAATAGACATTTCTCATTATAACATTAAAAGAACATTAATTTTGATTGAATTGGTCAAACATTTAAATAAAAATCTAACACTAATTAGTTTAGACATTAACTGTGCATTTGATTCAGTTAACTAGGACTATTTATTCACCCTTTTAGAAGAACTAAACTTCTCCCATAAATTTATAAATCTCATTTCTCAACTTTATAAAGGTAGTCTAGCATACATTAAAATAGGCACTAGTATTTCTCAGAGCATAGCAATAATTAAAGTCACTAAACAAGGATGCCCCCTTTCCCCCTTATTATTCACCTTAATTATGGAACCATGGGCAAATTTAATCAGATGGGATAATGATATAGTAGGTTATAACTTAAATTCTAAATTATCTTCTAAAATACAAATATTTGCCGATGATATTCTTCTAACCCTTGCTGAAGAAAAAACATATATTCAAGCTCTTTTTAAAAACATGAATCTCTTTCAAATAAAATCAGGTCTAACTTTTAACAATAATAAGACACAAATTCTCTTAACTGGACCAAAGCAATTTAATCTTCAAGATGAATATAAAGACTATTTAGCACAATCTGATCAATTTCTCTATTTAGGTATTATAATAGCCAAAAAATATTAAAGATATCACACAAATTAATTATAATAAAAATCTAACAACAGTGGAAGATTTGATTAAATGATGGAATAACATTCATTTTTCCATGGATGAAAGGCTCACTATTATTAAAATGTTTTTTTTCTTTTGAAAATACTTTATATTATTCAATCTATTTCTTTACCACCCCCTAATTTGATAATTAAAAAAATAAACATAACGTTTCAAAACTTTTTATGGTACTCAAATAAACCCAGAATTGCATTAACACTTCATATGAAAAGTTAGCTATGCCAAATTTAGAATTTTATTCAATCTCATCCATGATTAAAACAATATCTCTTTTAACAGATGTTAAATATCAGGCTAAATGGAATAAAAAATAATAGAAACTTTAATGGTGGACACATTAAATAATATTAATTCACAAAAGTTATCATTTATAAATAACCCCTCTATTTGGATTCTGAAAGATCAATTCTCTGTTTTTTCTTCTCAAAAAATTGAAAGTAATTATTTAACACTATTAAAATCCTTTAAAAAAATATTTTTAAACATAATATATATAAAGACTGGTCTGGTCATTGCTTCTTTTTCCCATAGCCTACACACAAGGAATTATTTTTATTTCTAATTCTATAAAAATGTCCACTTTTCAACAGAAAAATTGAACTTTTTGGTATCAAATGATGTCTAACAATAAACTGAAATCAATTAATTCTCTCGACACTGAATTTGAATTTGATTCACTATTTTGGTTAAATTTGCAAGAAGGAAGGAAGTTTATTCTAAGTAATATTGAATTAATGTCTTCAACAACTAAGAAAGTAATACCCTATTTAATACAATATATAATTTTATCAATTCAAAGTATCTCACCAAATACTAACAAATTATATATGGCTATAAAGTCTGAATTAGATGTTTTCCCTGACAGTTATTGGAATTTTTTCTATTCCATTAATGGCCAACTTCCTACGGATAAAGATAAAACTAATATATTAAAATCAGCAAGTTTAAATACTTCCTCACTCAAATGGAAAATATTTACATGGAAATATTTGAATAGATTTTTTATTTCTCCTTTAATAATGAGTAAAATTGAAAAAAAAGATGTAAATTGCTGGAGATGTAAGAAGCAAATGAATGCTGATTGGTCCCATATGTTCTTTGACTGTACTGAATTAAAAAAAATTTGGGAAGATATAAATGATTTTATGCAGGCAATATTTACAGATAATTTTGCCTTATCTAAATCTCTGATATTATTTAATACTCCAGTACCAGATTGTATAAAAACCTCCAATTACCCTTTGATTTGGTCTACATTATCTATAGCTAGAAAAATAATTATGAGGAATTGGAAATCACAATCCTCTACGTCATTACAAGAATTTAAAAATCTACCTAATGAAATTTGTTGTTTGGGAAAACTGAACATCAAATATAGATGTTCTAGGAATACTTCTACATATAGTAGTTCGAACAAAGTTTATGAACTGTTACAAAAATAGTTTATTTTTACAGTAAAATTGTATATATAGAATCTATTTCAGTTGATATTTAAGAGTTATGGTGAACAATTTTGTATATAGTTAAATTTGTTTAATTCTGTATATGATCATGTTTTCACATAATTTAAAATTGTTCATTCTTTATATGTTGATTGTATTTCAACAGCACTTCTAATAAAATAGTTTTAAAAACAAAAGAAAATCAGTAATGTGAAAGTTGGAGAGGGTTTGATGTTTGGCAGTAGGTAAAATGGATTGGAAGTATGAACTGTTAACAAGGTCGTTCTTGTGATCCAAGGTTTGATTCCCACAGCCTTTGTCTGCCTTATTGCAAGACTCTGGGCAGGTTAGTTAACTGAACTGTGCTTTGGGATTTTGGAGAGCCTAGGATAGTTTCTTCAGTGGTCTCCTTGATTGCATGCCTAGTGACTACCTATGAACCTAGAGATTAAAGAGATGTTTAAATGGTTACAAACCGCCATATGATAGGTAGATTAAATTGAAACACATTTTTGTCTTTACAGTATTGTTGGTACATATTAGCTGACATGTGAATATACATGCTATGAGCATTCAGACAGGGTTATCGAAGGATTGTTGTATAGATGCATTTAGCTTCACATAAATAGTGGTGAGTGGGGGTTCTGGATGCTGGAGCAGGTAGGATATAACTTTGTTTGTGGAACTTGAACAGTCTTGAGAACTACCATAGCAATTGATGTTCACATGGTCACTGCTGAAGTTACCTTAGCTCTATGGGTTATATCCTGCCAAGACTTTCACAGCTGGCTTCCAAAGCATCAGGACACTTTCCATCCAACCCAAACTGTCAGGGCTCAAGCTGAGCTGACTAAAAAGACAGGTTTGGGTGCCATGTCCATCAAACCTTTCATGCCAACAGAGAGAGGGAAGCTGAACCCTGAAAGGATAATGCTAGGAATGATAAAACTAAATGTCCACACCTTCACATAAAAAACACTCCAAAAAACAAGGGGAATGGAGGGAAGGAGTGGCTATTGCCATAGTGATCATTCAAACATTTACTGTTATGGTAGGTTTATTTACACAACCATACTATGTTCATCATATTGATCACTGCTACAGTAGTCTTAGTTATATGGGTACATTTATCTAGCTTACTACATTATGGGAAGTGGAAGAGGAAGGGTCCAGGAGATCCTGAAGAATAGACCTAGCAAAGCCTGATCTGCACCTAGAGAAAGAATCAAGCTTGTAATTCCTTTTAAATGTATGTAGAGAGGACCAAATTGTTGCTTCTAGAATACTTCTAGAATCCAACCCTTTCCAAAAAAACACAGATTAAGCCAAGGCTCTGGTTGAGTGAACATTGATTCTGCCTGGAATAGTTTTGCTGTGGTGAGTATAACAAAAAGTAAAAGCCTTAGACAACCATTTAGAAATAGTCTATTTTTATACAGGTTGGCCCTTCTTTTTGCCTTCACAAAACATGAACAACTGAGCTGAAGATCTGAAAGATTTAGTTCTCTCAAGACAGTACCTGAGTTGTCTATGAACATCCAAGGTATGGTGTTTCCTTTCTCCTTCATTTTTAGGTTCAGGAAAGAAAACAAGGAGATGGATAGTCTGGCATAAAGTAAACTCAGATACCACTTTAGGCACAAAAAAAGGATTAATTCTCAAAGAAACGCTGTTTCTGTGGAAAATGAGGTAGGATTGATTCACCACAACAGCTTGCAACTCATATACCCTTCTTGTAGAGATCAGATCAATCAGTAACACTGTAACTTCAATTCAGCCCAGTTAGCTGGTTCAAGTGGAGAAAATGTTAGCTTCTCTAACACAAAATTAAGATCCCAAGGAGGAGGCACTGGTTTTCTTGGAGGTCTGTTATGCAAAACCCATTTCAAAAACATTTTGACATGAGAATGCATTAAAAGAAGAGGACACATTGACAGACATGCCAAAATGGAAAATAAATGAACCTTGATGAAGGAGTAAGAAAAGCCATAAGATAGTAACTCACTCAAATATTGTAAAGCCAAAAAGCAACTGGTCTTGAATGGGTGCCGGTTATGTTGTTGGCATCAACTGGAAAACCTTTCCCATTTGCTAATATGTGGTTTTCTAGCAGCAGGCTTTCTTGCCTCCATTAGTACTTGCTGCACACCATCGATAAACAGGTGGCTAAAGGGAATTAAGACCCCATGATTCAGGAAGCCAACTGAAGTTGATTGATGTTGGGGTATATCAAGCACCCCTGTTTTTGTGTGAGTAGATCTAGTCTGTGAGGAAGCTTGTGGTAATTGCCCCTGGTCAATTTCAAAAGAAAGAAGAGTCATTGTGCCCTGAGCCAGGAACGAGTCACCACAATGATCTTGGGGGGATTCCTTCTGAATCTTCAGATGTACCCTGGATATCAGTGGAAAGGGTGGAAAAACATATAAGAACATTTCTGTCCAAGGAAAAGAAAAGGCATCTGTCTTTCAGGTCTTCTTGCATGGAGTATTAGGAGCAGCATCTTGCCAGCTAATTGTTCAGACAGGTGGCAAATAGGTCTATTTGAGTAACTCCCCACAGATGATCAAATCTTGGAAGACTCCCTGATCTAGTTTCCATTCATGAAGGTCTGCCCTTTTCCTGCTCATCTTGTATGCCACAAAAATTGCTCTTATGAGATGTAGGATGCTTGTAAAGTGAGACAGTGTTGTGAAGTTACATCCCAAGCTAACATGGCTAGTCTGCAAAGGGGGTATGACCTGGTTCACCCTTGCTTGTTGATGTATCACATGACTATGGTATTATTTGTAACAACTTGAAGAGATCCCAGGGACAAAAGATGATGCAGAGAGTCAAGTGCCTTGACCAAGGCAAACATAGGTTTATAGGTTCATAGGTAGGTACTAGGCTATCTGCCCAAAGGCATTTATAAGCCTAGCCAGAATGTGTTGACTTTTGCTGCCCCCTTAGATAAGTTCCCTGTGCCTCTGTCCACCACAGCCATTGAAATGATCCCCAGGGTAAACTTTCTGTTTCCCATCCACTTGTCAAGGCTTTTCCTGAAGAGTGTTAGCGAGGAGCTCTGTGTAATGTAGATTGGAATCTTATTCCAAAGCATGGGAAGTCTCTGGGACAGGAATCTATCCCTCCAGCATGTCCTATTTATTGTTGTGGTGAGGTTTAGATCCCTAGATTGTGTGGCTCGAGAGGATATGGTTTTCTTTAGGTGGAGCATGTCCATCAATTCTGGGTTGGACATGGCCTTGTATGTCAGGCAGAGATCACCTCTGAGTAGGCGGTATGCAACCGAGTACAGCTGGAGTTTCTTCAGTCGAGCTGCATAGGGCATCTGTTTGAGGCCAGTGATCCTCTTGGTGAGGTACTTCTGTGATCTTTCCAGCTGTTGCAGGTGTCTTGTAAGGTACATCCCAAATGGGGCATTGTAGTCTATGATGGCTCTGATGATTGATGAGTAGAGGGGCACAATGACCTCTTTTGATCTGGATGCAAACCCTTTTGTGATTAGGTGGGCCATATAGAAGGATTTTCTAACTACTTTGGCAATGTGATTATCAAAGGAGAGATTACTATCTACTTGGGACCCAGATCCCTTATTACGTCTTCCGTATTTAGTGGACTACCACCTATATGGTAGTTTGTGGGTACTTTGTTTTTTCCAAAGGGGATGACTATGCACGTTTTGGCATTTAATTTGAGGACATGGTTTTGACACTAGGTATCTGTCTCGGTGAGACCGTTTTGGAGGATGTCTTTGTCAGCCAGAGAGTCAATTATAGCCCCTAGTTTGCAGTTGTCTGCAAACTTGGTCAGCCATAGTCCTCCTGTGCTTGCCTGTACCTCTGAGAAGTATATGCCAAACAGGAGGGGTCCTATGACCGAGCCCTGGGGAATGCCACTTGTAACCGGTTTAGAGTCAGACCTAGCTTCCACAACTCTTACCATGTGGGTTCTGTCCGTGAGCCTGTCGGCAACCCATCTCATGATGTAGGGGTTTATGTTCAGGCTGGTGAGCTTGTCTATAATACCAGAATGGGGAATGGTGTCAAAGGCCTTTGCAAGGTCTAGGTAGGCTGTGTGCACCACCTTTCCCCTCATCTATAGTCTTGGTAACTGTCTCGAAGAAGTCCATCAGGTTTAGGAGGCATGATCTTCCCTTAACAAAGCCGAACTGGGTAGGGTCCAGTGTTTGGAGGTTCCCAATGTCTCTCTTAATGAGATCCATGATGATGCACTCCATAGCCTTCCAGACCAAGCTAGTCAGACTTATAGGGAAGTAGTTCCCAAGGTCTGTTGTGGCTCCACCTTTGTGGAGCAGAATAACCACTGCTGTGTGCCATTCTATGGGCATGTAGCTTGTGGAGAGGCTGAGTTTGAACAGTGTGTTTAGGTGAGGGGTTAGTTTATCTTGGAGCTCGTGTAGGATGCAGCCTGGGACACTGTCCGGTCCCATTGATGCAGTGTTTTTGGCTTTGGAGATGGCTGTTTTAACCTGAGTGTCTATGATTTCAGGGGCACTACATTCTTCTGGTATGGTTATGTGCCCTTTTAGGGGTGAGAGGGGGGTAAAGTTTGCACTGAATCTGTCTGCCAGGATGTTGGTGATATCGGTCAGTTCAGTGTATTTTGTGCCATTTTGCATTAACTCTGAGCAGATCTGAGAATTGCCACTTAGATTCTTGACATAGCTAAAGAATGCTTTGTGATTATCTTTAGAGTTCTTGGCAATTTTTCTTTCGAAGCTAACCTTGGATGATTTTATGAGGGAATGTAGTTTTTTGCTGATACTGATCAGGAACGTCTTCCCTTCTTGGGATTTTACTCTTTTCTGTATTAGTTTCCTCTTTCTGTTGTATATCTTGTTTATGACAGGGGTCCACCAGACTGGTTTCCTTTTCTTGGAGGAGTGAGTCTTGGTTTTGCTTGGGATAGCATGAGCCATGCATTTTTATAGGTGCCTGTAGAGTGCATTAGTAAAGGATTTTGCAGCTTGGGCAGCTTTATCCTTTAGCATGGGGGTTTGAACCTTTCTACTTCAGTTTTAAGTAACGTGAAGTTTGCTTTTGAAAAGTTTTTCATGGTGGTTTCCTTGACCGGGGGTGGGGGCGGAATGTGGATATCAAGAGTGATTAGTTTATGGTCAGATCTAACCAGCAAGGGGTTGACCTCCAGTGTGGAACACCGGTCGCCCATGTTTGTGATGACCAGGTCCAATATGTTGTCACCTCTGGTGGGGGTGTTGACCAGTTGATCCAGGGCATTTGAGTTTATAAATTCTAGGAAATGTTGGGCAAGGGAGTTAGTACTTGAGTTGTTCTCCCAGTTAATGTTTGGGTAATTAAAATTACCCAATATCAGGGTGTTTGGTAAGACCTTTGTGTTTCCCAGTGTTTCCAGAAATACGGAATGGGGGTCCTGGGACATGGTGGGTGATCTGTAGCAAGTTACAATTTGAATTTCAGTTTTGCCCATTGTTAGTTGCATGTGGATGATCTCAGAGGTATCATGCTGCACCACTAACCTAGAGGTGTAGGTATCCTTGATGAATATGGATACACCCCCTCATTTTGTGTTTCGGTCCATGTTCTGTGGACAAAATGTGTGGTATGAGTTGTAGTCCGGTAGTGCTGGGGTGCTCTGTGGAGCCTTGAATCAGGTTTCATTTACTGCACAGATGTCAATATTGTACTAAATCTATAAGGATAATGAGTTTAAAATAGAGAATTTGATTTAGAAAGGTTATTAATATCTATAAGATTACGTCAGAAAAGATTACCAAAGCCTTAGGTGATGCTGACATTTTAGGTTTGTTAATTGAAGTAGTATCAATTTTTTTAAGTATACAGCTAAAGTCTCCAGCCATTATTATACTTCCCATTCATATCCAAGGTTAATATTTCCAGACATTTTCTAGAGATTTTAGCTCCAGTTCCTGGAATCCAGTAAATATTTACTGTGGTTAATATTCTTTTTTGATATTCAATAATGACCATACAAACCATACCATTATCACAGCTGTATGAATCAATTACTCTTGTCGTAATATAATAGAATTTGAACATATGATTGCTATATCCCTTCTGTTTTCTTAAAGCTACAACTTGCTAATAATGCATATTCCTTTGTATTTAATCTGTTAATATCACCTTGTAATAAATTAGTTTCGTAAAATAAGCCACGTGTTTTACTGCTCTACCACACCCCCTGCTACATTTATATACCAACTTCAAGATTATACAACAGTGAAGAAAGGGCAAATTCCTAACCCCCACTCTTTCCTGATCATGTACAAAGTAATGCCAGCACACAGTAATCATATGACTATCTGATTGCTTGTGCTGGTATAAAAATGTTCAATATTCCAACTGTTTGGCTAACTAGAGTGACACACACACACGCACACACACACACACACACACACACACACACATATATATATATATATATATATATATATATATATATATATGTGTGTGTGTGTGTGTGTGTGTGTGTGTGTCTAGGACTATTCACTAAAAGCACATTTCACTGAAAACTCAATTCAATGAAACACATTTCACTGAAAGTTATATATGGCCTTTTCCTCACTGTTGCATGACCCTGGAGTTAGTAGATATATGGAGTTAGTATATATAGTAAGGGGGGGGTATAGTTTGGATATATATTAAGTTCAAAAAATAGTCATTTATTGGAATTGCAAGTATCCATGTGTATAGTTCAAAATATTTAAAATAAGTGAGGGGCTATGCACCCTCACCCCCCTTACTATATAGTCTAACTCCAAGGTTGGACTACAGTGGGGAAAAGGCTATAAATAACTTTCAATGAAATGTTTTTCAATGAATTGTGTTTTCAGTGAATTGAGCTTTCAGTGAATTGTGCACAGTGAAATGTGTTTCAGTGAAATGTGCTTTCAGTGAATAGTCCTAGACCTATATATATATATATATATATATATATATATATATATATATGTATATATATATATATATATATATATATATATATATATATATATATATATATATACATACACACACACACACACACACACACACACACACACACACACACACACATATATAGGTACTGGGATATCTGCCCGAAGGCATATATTAGCCCAGCCACGTTGTATTCGCCCCTTTAGTAGTTCCCTAGACCCTTGTACTAGCAGCTAGTACCCTTGGCCCCTATCTAGTAGTGCTGTTGGTGTGATCCCCGGTGTGAACTTTGTTAACCATCCACTCATCAAGGTTCCTCTTGAAGAGTGATAGTGAGGGGTTCTGTCTTATGTAGATCAGGACCCTGTTCCATAGTAAGGGAAGTCTCTAAAGGAATCTATCCCTCCAGCATGTTCTATTCATTGTTGTGTTGAGGTTTATATCCCTAGAGCATGTAGCTTGAGTAGATTTGGTTTTGCTAAGATGGAGCATGTTCAACAATTTTGGGTTGGACATGGCTCTCTACGTTAGACAGAGATCACCTCTGAGAAAGTGGTATGCAACAGAGAACAGTCTTAGCTTTTTCAATCGTGCTGCATAGGGCAACTGTTTGAGGCCAGTGATCCTCTTGGTTAGGTACCTCTGTGGTATCTCCAGCTGCGGAGATGTCTAGCCAGGTACATTCCAATTGGTGCATTGTACTCAATAATGGGTCTGATGAGGGAAGGGTCTGATGAGGGAAGAGTAGAGGGGCACCACTACATTCTTAGATCTTAATGCGAACCCTTTTGCAATCAGATGGGTCACATAGAAGGATTTTCTAACCACTTTGGCAACATGGTTATCAAAGGAAAGCTGACTATCTACTTGGGTCCCTAGATCCCTTATTTCTTCTTCAGATTTCAGAGGATTACCTCCTATGTTGTCGTTTGTGGGTACTCTGTTTTTTCCAAAGGGGATTACTATGCATTTTTTTTGCATTTAGCTTGAGACCATGGCTTTGACACCATGCATCAGTCTCATTTAGGCCCTTCTGGAGGATCTCTATGTCGGCCGGAGACTCTATTATAGCACCCAGTTTGCAGTCATCCGCAAACTTAGTCAGCCACAGCCCTTCTGTGCTTGCCTGTACTTCTGAGAAGTATATGCCAAACAGGAGGGGCCCCCAGGACAAAGCCCTGAGGCACACCATTTGTTAATGGTCTGGATTCGGACATAGATACCGCTACTCTTACTTTATGGGATCTGTCTGAGAGCCAGATTGCGATCCATCTTGTGATGTAAGGGTTTATGCCCAGGCTGGTGAGCTTATCAATAATATCTGAATATATATGTTATATTCTCAAATAAATGCTTTATATTGGTTAATTATATTGCGGTACTCAAAAATCTGTTTTGATTCTTATTACCATGTACTACTTTGTACCTATTTAAAGATGTGTTTAATCTTTAAGTTCATAGGTACTAACCAGGTAGGCAGTCAAAGACGTCATTAAGAAAACAGTTAATGAAACTAACCCAGTTTCCCAAAAGCCCCAGGGAACTTTCTACATAATCATACTCAAAGTCACACAATAGACAGATGAAGGCCATGGGAAACAAGACCTGGACCTCAAAAATCTACAATCAACAGCTCACATTTTCAGTCCACAGTATCAATCACCAGACATCAAGTTCTCACTACTTCTCACATCATTAACTATATATGACCTGAACAAGGCTTAAGAAGCTGAAAGTGCTTATCTCAGCTAGGAATTTCGTGTGTTTTTAACACTTTTATTGTTTTTCTTCGAATAAAGAGTGTTTTTATCACTGTTGACACAGTGCAAGCTCGTGGTGGTGTACCCTGAAGATTTTCCTACTTTGTTGTACCGCTTTGGGACACCTTTGGCAGTTGGGGTTGATTGATTTTCTTGAGCTATATGGGTTATAGCCTGCCAAGGATATAACAGTTGAACAGCTTCCAAAGCTTAAAGGCACATTCCTCACATCTAAACCATCAGTAATCTCAGGCTGACCTGACTAAAAAGAGAGGTTTGGGTGCCAAGCCCTTCAGAGCTTTCCTGTTGTCAAAGCACATGCTCCTCTACAAGTGTTTCCTGGGCAGATAAGTTCCCTTTAGGGAAAAAAAAAGACTTCCACTTCACTGAACTTATTTTCTTATTGTACTTTACTGTTTAGGAAAGTTATTCTTAAGTTAGAGGTATATGTTTTAATGGATGATCATGAATCGTAGTACTTTTAAACGGGAGTGCTCTTTTTTCTTTCAGTTTAAAAGTTGCATAAGCAATTAAAAAACATTTTTTTCCTATGGAGAAACTGAGCTTATTTTATTTTTGGGGCTGGCAAAGGGTTTTAAATTGCTTTTTACTGCATTTTTATGGGTAATAAGTAACTTTTAAAGACTTTTACTTTTTACCAGCTTTTGCTGCTTGTTTTCTCTGGGAAAGTGGCATCATTTTTGCTTGACCATGGAAGAAACTACTGGCCCCACAATCAGTCCTTCTTCCAGTCACAGAAAGAAAAAGTGAATCAAATAGCCTTTGTCACCATAGCAGGCTAGCAATTTGCCTCAGCTGCAGATGGGTGACTCAGCTGTGGCCATAGATTTTTCCTTGGACCACTCAACTTTTACCCTAGATCCCTCTGGTGCAGCACCTACAGGCACTATGGATTGGAGGTTAGCCACATCCTCTGCGGTTGTTGGGGTCCACTCAGTGGGCAAGGGAGAGGCACTCTTGTTGGACCTTGGAGAGGTACCGGGGAAGGCTTCATGTTTAGCCAGAATGTTGTGCCCATCCCTGGAGAAGCTGCTGCTGCCATTAATAACATTGTCATAAATTTTCCTGTCAAATGGAAAGAAAAACTAAAAATATATCTACTCCTCAAATTTCCCTAGACAGTATTAGTTTACTGGGTCTGATATGGGGGTTTATTTCAGACCTTTATCCTTCTTATGAAGTGGTTTATGGTAAAAGAAAGAGAGATTCCTCTTTTTCTGAAGACATCCAAGACTCTGAATCTGAACAGGAAGATGGAGAGCTACAGGGTTTCCTCCTGTTTTCTGATTCAGAATCAGAAGAAAGCTTAGTTGTTTGTCCCTGTGAGGGGTTCTCTGACACTATTTCCAGAATGTGCCAGTGTTTTCTGTGGGAGAATATAGAGGTTTCTCAGTCTCTCATTAAATACTATGAGCTGTTACATAAGCAATTTCCAGAACCTTCTTCCATTTCTCCAGTTCTGCCCGCTCTGGAGGATATGTCTTTGTCTATAATCTTCCTGAGAATCAGCCAGCTTCCCCTAAAATTGCACATAGAATGTATAAAGTTTCTCACAATTTACACACTCTTCTGAAACTTAACCAGCAGCTTCAGCTTTACTTAATCCTATTGTTGCTAAACATGTAGTTAATTATAGCCCTCCTCTTTCTGACAATGATGGGAAGATTATTGATTTGCACTGGAAAAAAGTGTGTGTTTCTGCAATCTTCATTTTCAGAATTCTGAATTGTTAGGCTCATAAATTAAAGTTTGTTCTGACTAATACTGAAAGTATGAGGAATGTTTTACCTATAGTTTCTTCTTGTAAAGAAAAAACTGCTTTACATAATTGAGTTTATTCCATTAAACAAGTCATTATTCATTGTTTACAGTGTGTGTATGACTCAGTTGATACTACTTCCAGGGCTATGGCCACCAGTACAGTTTTGAGGAAGTTTACCTGGCTACATTCTCAGAACCTCCCAGATGAACTGAAAAATGTTAAATTCTCCTTTGGATAGAAATTAATTTTTGGTTTCTGTGCTGCAGAGGTTATCAAAAAGTGTGATGAAAGGGTAAGTTGATACAGGGAATCCCTAAGATTTTTCAGCCTTTCTTTTTTCAGATTTTCTAAGGGTTCCCTAATCCCTCATCCAATTTTGGTAAACTAAATAAACAAACACTCTCAACAAAATGCAAGTAAACATACATTTAAGAAGAAATGTCAAGGGGGTTCCAAAAAAAAAACAAGGACTCTCCAACATGTCAAAATGACAGTGTAAGGGACTTTGTTCCCTCCTCCCATCCTGCAGTCTCTTTTCCCTTCCAGAAATTCTGAATCTCCACTTTTCTCTTTGGCAATAGATAATTTCAAACAAGTGGGTTCTGAAGATTATCCATCAAGGTTACATGTGGTAGTGGGTAGAAATCCCTCCTTTTCAGGGAGTAATTCCTCATCCACCAGACCAAACTTTTACCCCCCCCCCCGTCCTTCATCAGATGCTGATCCAATTCCTCCTTCCCCGGTTGTGAAACATTTTTTATTCCAGGATGTTTTTAGTACCAAAGAAAGAAAATGCTTGGAGACCAGTCCTGGACCTTTCTTTCCTAAACTTGTTCGTGCTAGTGCCCAAATTCAAAATGCTGTCTCCTCACAACCTGTTATCTCTACTTCCTTATTCAAGTTTTTTGCTAACTTCTTCTTTCAGCTTTTTCCTGGTTAGGGGTCGCCACAGTGGATCACCTGCCTGCTCATGATTAGCAGTGAAGTTTTATGGTGTCAAGTTGCCAGCCCAGTGCCCAACACACACACATGCACGCCCTCATGCCTAGGGCCAATTTTAGAGTGACCAATCCACCTACAGCATGTCTTTAGGATGTGGGAGCAAACTGAAGCACCAGGAGGAAACCCATGTGACCACAGGGAGGACATGCAGACTCTGCACAGAAGGCACCCCTGCCAAGAATTGAACCTGAGAACCTCTTGCTGTGAGGCGGCAATGCTAATCGCTGCACCACCATGGCCACCCCCCCCCCAAGTTTTTTGCTAACCCTACATTTTAAAAAATATTTATCACATCCCTATTCATCCATTCTTAATGTTTTATGTGTCTGAATCACATTATCACTTTTCTGCCTTACTCTTTGGACTATCCACTGCACCATGAGTGTTCACAAAGTGTCCAGTTATAAGTCATTGCAGGCTACAGGGTATACAATTTTTTCTGTATCTAAATGACTTGCTTATCTTTGCAGAGTCTTTTTCAAAGTGTCAGGAATCTCTCACTTGGGTGTGAAATCTCTTACACAATCTGGGATTCCAAGAGAACATTGAAAAGTATTTTTTGACTCCACACAGAATTGTGTTTCTGGGGTGTCAACTAGACACCTCCATTTAAAAGCTTTTCTTCCACAAGAAAGACTCGTTCTATATATAGGTTTAATTCTAAGGGTTTCCATTTAGACTTTAATCGCTGTGAGGGAATACCTCAGGATTTTGGGTCTCATGGCATCTATAATTCTCACAATACTCCTGGCAAGACTATATATGAGAAAGATACAGTGGTATCTAAAGTCTCTTTGGTCCCAGCATCAACATCCTTTGTCTTTTCAAATCCCAGTGCTGGGGTTTGTCAGAAGAGAATTCACTCCATGACCCAGGACCACCACTCCGCCTTTTTGGAGACACTGGAAAATATGAAGGTCCTACCGAACACCCTGATATTGCCCGATTTCAATTACCCTTCCGTTAACTGGGAAAACTACTCAAGTACAAACTCCCAGGTCCACTGCTTCCTGGAATTTGTCAACTCAAATGCCCTGGATCAGCTGGTAAACTCCTCTACCAGAGGTAAAAACATATTGGACCTGGTCGTCACCAACATGTGCAACAGGTGTTCCACACTGGAGGTCAACCCATCACTGGTTAGATCAGACCATAAACTAATCACACTGGATGTCCACACCACACCACCACCCCCAACCAAGGAAACCACAGTGAAAAACATTTCTATAGCAAACTTCACCTTACTTAAGACAGAGGTGGTAGATTTCACAGCCCCCATGCTAAAGGATAACAGTGTCCAAGATGCAGGAACCTTTACAAATCCACTCTATGAGCGCCTACAAGGATGCATGGATCATGCCATCCCTAGCAAAACCAAGACTCACTCCCCTAAGAGAAGGAAACCAGTCTGGTGGACCCCTGCCATAAACAGGCTATACAATAGAAGGTGGAAACTAGTTGAGAAAAAAAGCAAATCCCAAGAAGGAAAGACATCCCTGATCAGTATCAGTAAGAAACTAAGGTCCCTCATAAAATCATCCAAGGCTAACTTCAAAAGAAAAATAGTCAAGGATTTGAAAGATAACCACAAAGCCTTCTTTAGCTATGTCAAGAATCTAAGTGGCAACTCGCAGATATGCTCTGAGCTAGTGCAAAATAGCACAAAATATACTGAACCTACTTATACTGCCAACATCCTGGCAGATAGATTCAGCGCAAACTTCACCCCCCCTCTCACCCCCAAAAAGACCCACAACAATACCAGAAAAGTGTAGTGTTCCGGAAATCACAGATGCACGGGTGAAAACAGCCCTTTCAAAAGCCAAAAACACAGTGTCAATGGGGCCAGATGGTGTCCCAGGCTGTGTCTTGCACGAACTACAGAATGAACTAACCCCCCACCTTAACACACTGTTCAACCTCAGCCTCTCCACAGGCTACATGTCCATAGAATGGCACACAGTAATGGTTATTCCGCTCCACAAAGGAGGGGCCACAACTGACCCTGGTAACTCTCACCCCATAAGCCTGACTAGCCTGGTCTGCAAGGCTATGGAGCTCATCATCATGGAACTCATTAACAAAGACATTGGGAACCTCCAAACACTTGACCCAACCCAGTTCGGCTTTGTTAAGGGCAGATCATGCCTACTAAACCTGGTTGCCTTCATCGAGACAGTCACCAAGGCCATAGATGAAGGGAAGGTGGTTCACACAGCCTACCTTGACCTCGCCAAGGCTTTTGACACCATTACCCACTCAGGAATTATAGAAAAACTCACCAGCCTGAAAATAAACCCCTACGTCACAAGATGGGTTGCCAACTGGCTTACAGAGAGAACTCACACAGTAAGAATAGCAGGCTCCAGGTCCAACTCTAAACCAGTCAAAAGTGGTGTCCCACAAGGCTCGGTCCTGGGACCCCTACTGTTTGGCATATACTTCTCAGAAGTACAGGCAAACATAGGAGGACTATGGCTAACCAAGTTCGCCGATGGCTGCAAACTGGGAGCCATAATTGACTATTCGGCTGACACGGACATTCTCCGAAAGGGCCCTACTGAAATGGACATCTGGTGTCAAAGTCATGGTCTTAAGTTAAATGCCAAAAAATGCATAGTCATCCCGTTTGAGAAAAACAAAACACCCATGAATTACCACATAGGTGGCAGCCCCCTTAATACAGAAGAGGTAATAAGAGATCTGGGGACCCAGGTATATAGTCATCTCTCCTTTGACAATCATATTGCCAAAGTAGTTAGGAAATACTTCTATGTAGCCCATCTAATTACTAAAGGGTTCGCATCTAGAAATAAAGAGGTTATAGTGCCCCTCTACTCATCACTCATCAGACCCATCATAGAGTCCAATGCCCCATTTGGGATGTACCTCACAAGACACTTCCAACAGCTGGAAAGACCACAAAAGTACCTCACCAAGAGGATTACTGGCCTCAAACATATGTCCTATGCAGCCTGACTGGAAAACCTCCGGCTGTACTCAGTGGCATATCGCTTACTCAGAGGTGATCTCTGCCTGACTTACAAAGCCATGTCCAACTCAGAATTGATGGACATGCTCCACCTAAAAAAATCAAAGTCACTGTGAGCCACTCACTCTAGTGAGCTAAACCTCGTCACAACAATAAATAGAACATGCTGGAGGGATAGATTCCTGTCACAGAGACTCCTCATAACTTTAGAACAAAATTCCTAACTATATTAGGCAGAGCCCCTCCCTAACACTCTTGAAGAGAAACCTTGACAAGTGGATGGGTAACAGAAAATACACCCCTGGGATCACTTCATTGGCTCTTCTTGACAGACTCAGTTAATTAATCAATGGGGTGGTGAAAGCTGACACAATCTGGCTAGGCTTCTAAATGCCCTCGGGCAGATAGCCTAGTACCTACCTATGAACTAATTCTACAACCACCTTCTTATCTTTTACATATGAATGGGCACCAGATATGATACCCTACCTGGATGTGTTGTTGGAGAAAGACATAAAGTCCAACAGATATACATCCAGAATATTCAGAAACATACCTACTCTAACACCTTCCTTGAGTATACCAGCTCACACCCCTGCTATCACAAAAATGTCAGTAGTCAAGGTGCAGCTGGTGAGGGCAGGAAGGATGGTTACTTTAGATTCACAGTTTGAAGAAGAGTGTAATAATTTGGTGGGAATATTCAGTAGGAAAGGATATCCCGATACTACAGTAAAAGAACAGCAGGATATTTTAAATCTATTTAAATACTTCAGCTGTAGGGCTTACATCTCACTCACATTCTTCCAGTTTGGATGGAGCACAGTGTAGTTTTATTACAAGTTTCAGCAGTGATTCTAAAACACTTAACTGGATCTTCAGCAAAAAATTGGTTCAATATGTGCAATGACATTCTAGTTAAAAACAAAGTGGGTGAAAGACCCACCATAGTATACACTAGAGGCTTGGACTTTAAAACTACCTTAGAGAATATGACAAGCAATAATACTATAAATGCACATAATAACAACCTTAACCCCACTATGAAAAATTTGGGCATTGCTCATATTATAAATATTTTAGTACTGGTGACTCTTTCAGCATCTCTGGTAAGGAATATTGGATAAAGGATAGATACAAATGTGAATCCAGAGGAGTTGTATATGTAGGATTATGCCAGTCCTGGCCCTATTTTTATATAGGCAAAACAGAACATAAATTATGAGACCGGATTTATGAACATGAATATAATATAAAAAGAATACATCTGAATTAACAAAACATGTTCACATGTACCCTAACCACTATATGAAATACTTGGCTATAGAGAAGGTCAATATCAGCCTGAGAGGGATCCCTGGACATTAGTGTTAGAGGAAAAATAGTTATTCTGGCTATTATTTTTGATTGCTTGCAACTGGCCTGGCTTGAATGACTATTGCTAGATCAGTTGTATGTTAAATCATAAAGCTTTAACTAGATAAAGTGCTATTATTATTATTATTATTTCCATATAGGGTTGTGTATATGTTAACACCCTAATGAAAATTTCTACTTTAATTTTTCTTTTTGTCGTATTATTTTTAATAAGTTCATTCATTTTGATGTAGTACATTTTAAGGTTTTAGTGAATTAATATTTTTACATGTTTAGATTACTGTGTTTATACAGTTTGAATGGCACATTAAATGTAAATGGGAGGGTTTAATGACATCATCCTTTGATCAGATGACTGCTTTGGGCCTTATTTAAAACCTGTGTTCAAATTTTATCTGAAGAAGTTCATTATTGTTAAATGAATGAAAGCGCTTATCGGTCTTTTTATTTGTGGATAATAAAAGTTTCTTCAAGAACCTTGTGGCATCTACTTCTGGCAGCTAACGTAGTTTATATTTCTCAAATGTTTCCGAAATCAGAAAATGTGATCAAATCTTTTGGCCATTATGGGTGACTAAATACAAGTATTAGGCCTTAGTTCTAACTGACATATTACTTATGTCTCACAAGAAGCTTTGTGGAATGCTTAGAAAATCAGTTTTCTTTTGCTTAAAGCATTTTTTGTTGACTGTATTTATTAATAGTTTAGTTCATTCTTGGAGTTTCACACATCCTGACATATAGATTGGACATTAAGAATTACTAAGAAAAGTCCAAGCTTGTTTAGAGGCAGCAAAGACACTGATTTTAGAAGTTAACTAAGGAGTTCTTATCGTTTTGGTGACCTGGAAGATGTCATTATCCTGCAATGGAAGGAAGGTATTGAAAAGAGAAGGCTGCATCATATTTAATTTCTGAACTGTTAAAGAACCAATCAGGTGAGGTCAGCTCATGCATAAGGTATCCCAAATGACTTTTAAGATACTCTAGTAACAGCCATTATGGAAGTTTTGGAGGAAAGAACTGTTGCCATACCAAAGTGATATCTGAATATAGGGGATTGTACTAGTGGTTTAGAAAATCTTTTAGGACTATTTGTGATCATGTGTGTTTGTGTTATAAGGGATTGGGGCTAGATGGATCAGATACTATTGTGTTAAATTGTGCTTACCATCCAATTCTTTTAAAGACTTAGCTCTGTGCTGGTCCAAGTTTTTGCAAGGATCTCATCAGGTTTCTTTGCAGGAGGAACAATATTCTTAGTTAAGTGCATGATCCCAACAAAGGTGATAAGTAGGTGGGAGTGAGAGTGGTAGGTTGTAGCAAGTCCTATATAATGTTTTAGGTTCCTTCTATCAGACAAATGCATGTGTGTGTATACACAAACACATGTCAGCTCACGCGCACACAAACATACACACACACACACACACACACACACACACACACACACACACACACACACACACACACACACACACACGTACTTATAAAATGATTTGGATAACATTCTCATGTTCTCATTAACTTAATTAAGCAGAAATGTGAGCAGATGAGGTTGTTTTTATGACTCTAGCAGACCTCCCTCCCCCCATATATAAAATCCACTTCCCTTAAATAAGGTATGACTGGACTGCTACAGAAAAAAATCTACAACACAATTGCTTAAGATCACAAAAACCCTAAAGTCCACCCACCAAGACTGATTTTTTTTTTTTTTTTGCAGGGTGTAGTCCCCCTGCAAACTCCACTCCATCCATACCCCAACTTATGTGTATAAGCTTCTCAATCACGTAACACTAGGAAAAAGAGAACCTCCCCAAAACAGCAAACAGTGGTCTCACACAAAATGATCCCACTACACCTGTAAGTCTATTATGCAATCACCAATGTAAAGTAAATGTACAGTAACCTTGACCAGTTATAATTAGGCCAGTCGATCACAACCAACTCATTACTGAGAAAATGTAGGATAAGGGTGAAAGTCTGCTGTGTGACTTCAGAAGGTGCAATATGGTTTGTGAACTGACAGATGGACCAAGTTATAACGTATTTTCCATGAGTTTCTGATCTCAACTCTGTCTGAGTTACTGCAAGCTAGTAAGTTTTCAAGTGAGATGAATTTATTTATGACACAAGTTACATTTATGGAAGAAGTTTTAATTCTTCTGTGATTTACAAAGGATGCACAGATGTGCCATGCGTTGTTGGGGGTTGGTTGAATTAGAAGTTTTTTGACACTTAAGTATTGCATTTTTATACTGAGGAACTTCTTGTAGAAAAAAATGAACTAGTAAGAATAGTAAGCATGTGCTGGATCTTCATGACAAGAGGGGCTAGCTAATTATGGGAAATAATCTTCTAAAGACATGCTACAAGAGTAAAAAAATAAATCTGTTTGATGGGTGAGATGCAGGGTGGGCAGGGTCTGATCCATCCCAGGAGTTCAGCTGAAGGCATTGTCCCTTGATTTTATCTTGTTTTTCTACACTATTATGTTCCTTTACTACCTTAATAGCATCTTATGCATTAGTTTTAACAGCAAAGTCAGTAAAAAATGACTACTAGTAACATTGCAGAGAAGGTGGGTATAGAACCTCAGCAAAATAAAATAAAACACATGTTAAATGTAAACAGCCATCCAGGCAGTATTTAGGAGGTCTTCTGTGACCTACCAAACATACATTTCCTGACTTATCATGACATATCAACTACATGATTCCACCTCTCTATCTGACCATTGTATATTACTTAAAGATCGAGTAAAAGGCTTAAAACTCAGTCTGGCACTGCAATTCCATTTCTACCTTTGTAATTAGTTTATACAGAGTAGGTACTATTCCCTAAGTATTTCTAAGTATTTTTTAGCCTTGAAGTATTAAAAATTAAGCTTTAAATACAGTTATGTCACCCACAATAATTCTTTCTTGTCTGATTGCTAAGTGAGTATCTCTGGCAGGCACATCCACTGCAACACTGTAATGGCATTCCATGTGCATTTCCTTAGTTCAGGCAACAGGAATTAGTGCATTCTCATCATGCCTGTTGCCAAGACAACATTCAATGATTACACTTGGTTGGAAAATTAGCACCTTACTGGACGTCTGAACTGTATGAAATAGAAAAAGAATGCCAGCACTAATGAAAGAGCTCCTCCTTACTGCGAACAGGCAGGGAACACAATTGTTTGAAACTGATCTTGAAACAACGGCTGAGATTTAAATCCTTTCTGCATAGAGTTTTGATCCCCACAACCCCTGGTTATAAATACATGTATGACCCCTCCACCCCTCTCCCCTTCACGCAGCACTGAGCATGGTTATATTAAATGGCACTATAAAAAGCTCTTAATCTGGTTAGCTGACATTGGCAAGGTGTTACTGTGCCTCTGCTGAAACAAAATGTAACAGTACTACATGTAAAAAGGCCACAAAAGTTCTTCCCTTGCATGGGATGATGCAGGCAGTCAGAAAAGAATATTAAAAATAAAAGTAAATTAAAACTAAAATCAAAGTAAAGTAAAATGTCATGGTAAATCATCCATAACACTTGTTAGTAATTTATTAATGTATACTTTAAGTGCTTTCATCTTATCTGGACTTCATCAAAGCAAATACAAATTAATCCAAACGCATTTTATAAAACCTCCAATTAAATAAGAACCAGTAAAATTCAACCATTTGTTGATACACTTTAAAAAACACTCCATTTATAACAAAACCACACCCCCTGTATCCTATTTTGTATTCTCTCAAATGCACTTTTAATGCTGTTTTGCTTAAAACTTGGAACATCATAGAATTTAACCTCAGTTGCCAATGTAATTCTTTTTCCTGCAGGAAATTTTGCCAAGAGCCTCCTCTTGGATCAATTTTAATTTTCTCAAGAACCAAAAATTTAAATCCATTAAAATTATTACAAACACTAGAATGTTTTGCAAAAGCATTCGTCATTACCTTTCCTATTAATTTCATAAGTGTGCTCATGTATTCTATTTTGTAGAGCCCTGCTAGTTTTATGAACAGAATAACTTGAATATCCTTGACATACTGCAAGATACACCACACATGTGGAGTTGCAATTATAATATTCTTTATTTTGAATCCTATATTTGAGATTTGAGAATAATATGTGTCAGTGCTCATTATACAGGGACATTGTGGACACCCCCCATTTAATGTCAGGTTCCTTCATTTTGTTGGTTATTGTGCTTATTTGTTTTTTGTTTTTTAAGATGCTTCATGTTTTGGAAATCAGTTTTGAAAAATGTATATTAAGCTGCAGTGAACCAGCAGATGGGAAATATTTTGCAGTAGATAATTAAAGGACACATTAGCCCCCCTTAATTTTTTTAATAATATACTCCTTTCTGGTGCTACATATATATATATATATTGCACTAGATGGAAGAGTATCCATTGTCGACTCATACAAGGAAGTGAAAATAATTTGTGAAAAGTTTACTTTTTAGCAGTTATTTCATGAATTTAATTTAAACTGACAAAACTGATACAGTAATGAGGAAGAGTTATCTAGCAGCAATATTTGTGTGTGTCTGTGTATGTGTCAGTTCAAAAAATTAACACTTAACTGAGAAGGCTTGTGTTAGCGCATTCAAGAAATGTTTTGGGTGGTACTCACTGATAGCATCTAGTGGGTTAATACATCCACATTTATTTGCTTCCCTTTCTTTACTAGCAAAGACCAATGGGCAATGTCCTTTTTCAGTGGAGGCCCAATAAGAGAAGCTCCACATTTCATAAATTTAAACCAGTTTGAGTAAAAATACAAAACCACTATAAATCCACAAGTTGGAGCAGCCAAAAAACAAAACAAAAAAACACAACCAATTGTAAATGGGCACTCAGGAAGGCCGACCAGCACTCAGTGAAGAAAATAAAATAAATTTATTAATCCAGTAACCACAAAATCATGTATAATCCACATTCCACAATTAAATTCCATATATTGTGGAGTACAATTGTTTTGAGTTTGTCCTTAATTGAATCATTTTTATTGAATAATTATTGTAATGCTGCCATTGGTGGTTGTACATTAGAAATTGTATAAACATATTGGGTTCTGGGATGGTTGGATACATCCGATGAAGTATTTTTTAAGGATGTAAATGCAGTGATTTTCTGAGTATTAATGTGGATTTGTTTTGTGAATTATACATGATTTCATGGTTACTGGATTAATACATTTATTTTATCTTCTTTGTCGAGTGATGGCCGTCTTTCATGGGTGGCCGTTTACATTTGGAAGAGTAAAAATTTACTGTACAACACCCAGCAGTATTTAACATAACAGTTGACAACCATTCTGCATACGCTATATAGAATTTGAAGCATGTTAAGTTCAGACATATCTATAGAACATACTATATTGAGCATGTAAAACTCACACACACATCAATAGAATATTATAGCAATAACCCACGCCTGGGTGTGGGTAATGCTAAATTTACCCACGGTTGGCGTGGTTTGGTCCCGAGGGGGAAGCCCGAGGGACCAAACAAAGCCAACCGTGGGTAAATTTAGCATTACCCACACCCAGGCGTGGTTATTGCTATTATGACATTATTTAAGAAAAGAAACTGTTACTTTTCTTAAATAATGGCATAGTACAATTCCTGTTTACTGCCCTTCCGTAGTTGTCTGGCATACCCTCCAGTTCTGATGTACTGCGCCTGCGCAGTACATCAGAGCTGAGCAAAAACGGAGAAAGCAAGATCTCCGTTGCTTTTTTAGTCTCGCTATGTTAAATGAGTTTAACATAGCGAGACAGTTTAAAATAAGCAACGGACATCTCCGTTGCTTATTTTAACTGTCTCGCTATGTTAAACTCATTTAACATAGCGAGACTAAAAAGCAACGGAGATCTTGCTTTCTCCGTTAACTGTCTCGCTATGTTAAATGGGTTTAACATAGCGAGACAGTTAAAATAAGCAGCGAAGATCTCCATTGCTTATTTTAAAGCTGTCTCGCTATGTTAAACCCATTTAACATAGCGAGAATGTTTAAAATCGAGTTATACTAATGGAAAAAAGTCCGGGCGACCGGACCTTTTTCCATTAGTATAACTCGATTTACAACGGGCACGCTGGCCAATCAGCGTGCACGTTTTGGGGGGATCATGGTATAATCAGTTTTATTTTACGGTGTATGTCCATAGTCTCACTGTAATTTTAACACACAGACAACAGATAAGGCATATGCATATTTTATTCAAACAGTTAAATTCAGTTGAGAATCATAATTAGGAGATGTGTATACTGAAAGTGTATGAATTTTGTAATATTTGCTTGATTTTACTGTATGGGGGGGACTTAGTTATTTGGTTGTACAAAAGGACTGTTATACTACTAGGCATGATTTTCACTGGGATTGCAAATTATAGATAGTATACAATTTTGAAAAAGAAGGGGCTTTAGTAATAAGGTTGTTACAAGCACAGGATCATTTTCTACATAGGTGTATCTTCAAAGAGATTTTAAATTGTTATTAAGATGAGATTTTTCTGCAATGTATGCAGATTATTATGATCTTAGAGTTTAGAGTGAGTACTAGGTGTTGCTTTAGTCAAAACAGTTCCCGGGGATGTGTGCCAATCTAATAACTGGCGATAACAGGACATCTGTCTCAGGTATAGTCTTAATATGAGAGCAGGCTAGTATATTACATACCACCAGCCAGTGAATGGAGTGAAGCACCACACAGCGATGTGTTTGGTTAATGTTTCTGCTTGCAAATATTGCAATTTTATTATAAGATTGCTAAAATTTAGCTAGTATAGAGAAATGTAGGTTAGCAAACATGGATGAGGCATGCAGGAAACTAGGGAGTCGATAGGTATCTTCCTCCAATAAAAATAAATAAATAAATAAAAAATTGCAATGACTCTGTGGACCCAAGCACAAGAATCTTCCATCTGGGTGTCTATGATTTTAAACATCTAATGAGCCCCCCCCCCCCCCCCATGCTTCAGATATCCTGCAGCTGCTGCACTGTTGAGCTACATACAATATGCATTGATTTGCTCCTCCAGTAAACAACATTTTGCAGGCCCACAGACTCTGTGGACACAGGGGTAAGAATGATCCATCTGGGTGATGTGTAAGGGTCTAGCCAACTGTTTAGTTTTGTTATTGTGAACTCCCTGCAGAGCAGAAAGGATTGTCTTTGCTCATTTTTCCTCTGTAATTAGTATGCATTTTTCTTTCTCTTCTATCTTGTCAATCAACTCGTTGCACGTCATACTTTTTGCTGTCTCAAAATTTTACATAGTGATAGCACCTTCTATTTGTTTCTTATTTTCTCTGCTGCTGCCATATTTCTGATTGCCTCTTTCTCAGTCACTCTTTGTCTACTTTTTACCTTCCAAACACAACTGACAGAGTCTTCGATGGTAACCACATCTACTGTAAACACAAAGTCGGTTGTTTTCTACTCCCTGAACTTGGTTGTCTGCTATTGTTTTCACTGGAAACAAAACAGTTCCATTTTCTGTACTCCTTTTTCTCTTTTGCCCTCTATTAGTTCTGTTCTTGCTGATCAACTCTGCCATTATCTCACTAACCTCCTTCCTTATTCATTTTGCATTGAATTGCCTTTATCTTTCTCTTTATTGCTACCTTTGTCATGTCTTTATCAACATAGTGACTGCTTTACGTACTTGGTCCACACCCCTATATGGCACTAATTATCTTTCTGGAACTTTTCTTTATACATCATCACCCATCTCTCTCTCTATCTCCTTTCATTCTCTCTTTTCTACTTTTAGCCAGGGCACCAAGGTAATTCAACACAGTGCAAGTTCTGGATTTTGTTTATTTTCAGCATTACATAAATTGCTTTGTTTGGGAATCATACCTACCAATGTTGTCTGTTTTGGCCCCTCTATGATCTCCTACACTAAGCCCATTCCTCACACATTCCCTCTTACCCTACATTTATACTCTCTCTAACCCCACCCAACATTACTTTACCCAGTCCAATTTCTTCATCAAAAAATTAAACAAGCCTTCTTACCTCTTAACCCTGCAATTACAAATCACCAAAAAATTAATAGAACCCCCCCCCCTACAGTAACACCTTTTATACAAATCCGCTCCCACTAGTCTCACATACCTGCATCTATTCAATAGCAATAACATTTTCCCACTCAACTCAAACTCTTAACCTGACCACTTTCTTCCATTGTTACCGTACTTGACCACAAACCAGGCTTCTATTTTACAATCACCTTTTTTAATTCAAATACTCATCTACCTATACCATCGCTGCTGTCTATAGCAAGTTCTAACTTCCTGAACTCACAGGAACAGGCCCAATTGTTTTTCTTTTTCCTCTCCCCTTTTTACTATCTTGTCTCCGTACCTTATAGCAGACTAGCACATACGTGTGATATGGCATTCATATTACTAATGGTGTCTACCTCCCTACTCTTTCTCCTTAAGAATCTGACATCTTAACATACTTCCCTACTTATACACCATTTGCCTTCCCCTAATCACACTCTTCTTAACTACTCCACCACCAACACTTCCCTCAGTATAGCACCAAACGTCTATACTATGTCTCACTTTCATCTCTTCAGACTTAAATATCTAAACTTCTCATCCTCGTTAAAAACAAGCAAAGCCAGACTAAAACCAAGATGTTCTCCTGCAACATTGTTCTTTATATCAAAACTACACCTATATGTTGACATTCTCCCTAATACAGACCTATCTAAACTTATCTCAAATAAAAAATGCTTACCCAGTACAATCCAATCCACAACTCAACCATCACCAGTACCACTGGCTGTACAACCCAAACTGCATGTCAGCAAACTTTTCCTGAAAGTACTGGCTTCAAACTAATCAATGTCAGTACCTGCAGCATTTGTAATACTGTGGAAGAATTCCATGCTTGGATAAGCCATCATGCCACTGGCACATCAGCAATCACTGAAACTTGGTTAAAGCCAAACATTAAAGATGAAGACACTCTCCCACCTTAAATACATAGTGAATGCATAATACAGATGGATCAGTCGACTCCGTGCTGACAATTCTACTGGTATAAATGAGTTTGGAAGTATAAAACCAGTGTAAAGGCAACATAAAATAGAAGTTAACTGTTATAATTTGAGATTTTGCATACATATTTCTGCATATCTTACTTGAATTTCATTTTACATTCTTAACTATTTAATTTGCATATGAAATCCAGTTGTTACTTTTAGGAAAGGAGTGCTGTTTGACTGTAAGCGTTATTTCTATTATAATAAGTACTGTCTCTTTAAATTTTGGCAAAGTTTTTGTATAATGGATGATGTATCACATGACTCTTTTAAACTTTTAAAAATTTGCTGTTTGGTGCATGAATGTTTAACCCGAAGAAGTGTTTTCTACAAAAGCATTTTTAGCTTGTCATTAAAGTATATTTTTTACCAGTGCTTTGTTGCATCATCACCCACTGTGCTTGCCTACAAGCTGTAATTACTTTTGATATTTGGTTTCACTTGTGGTTACTAAAGTGCACATTCATCCACTACAGCTATTTTGTTTCAGTCTATTCAGGGTCCACTGCTGTTCATATTTTCATCAACAACCACCATCCCATAACCAAACACAACTCCTTAATGCAATATGCTGGCATCTAGACCCCCATATAGGTTCATAGGGTCATAGGTGTGTTCTAGGCTAATGGCCCTGGAGCCTTTACAAGCTTAGCCCATAGGATTACCCTGATATCATGCCACCTGACCTTAGTTCCCAGTGCCTCTGCCGAGTAGCGCCACTGGAGTGATCCTGGGGTGAATTTTCTATTTCCCATCCACTCATCAAGATTTCTCTTGAAGAGGGCCAGTGAGGTGCTCTGTTTGACATGTATGGGAAGTCTATTATATAGCATGGTCAGTCTCTGTGTTATGAACCTGTCCCTCCAGCACGTTCTGTTGATTGTGGTAATGAGGTTGAGGTCTCTGGAGTGTGTAGTGCTGAGGGATTAGGATTTCTTTAGATGTAGCATTTCTAAAAGAGCTATGTCAGACCCAGCTTTGTAAGTCAAGCAGAGATTGCCTCTAAGTAGGCGATATGAGAAAGAGAATAGTTGGAGTTTTTTGAGTCTGTCCATATAGGACAAGTATTTAAGGCCTAAGATCCTCTTTGTGAGGTACTATTGCAGCCTCTCCAGTTGTTGCAGGTGTGTAGTGAAGTACAAGCCAAATGGGGCATTATACTCGATGACTGGCCTAATGAGGGAAGAGAAGAGGGAGACAATGACCTCTTTGTTCCTGGATGCAAAATGCTTAGTAATGAGATGTGCCACATAGAAAGACTTTCTGACCACAGTGGCAATGTTGTGGTCAAAAGAGAGGTTGCTGTCAACCTGTGTTCCCAGATATCTCAAACGCCTTCTGTGTTCAGTGATTACCATTGATGTGGTAATTCATGGGAAGCGAGGCTTTCCCAAAGGGGATGACGACACATTTTTTGGCATTGAGCTTAAGGCCATGGTTCTGACACCAGTTGTTGGTCTCAGTGAGACCTTTCTGTAGGATGTCAGCATCACTTGGGGAGTTAATAATAGCTCCGAACTTGCAATCATCTGTGAACTTTGTCAGCCAGAGTCCCTTTGTGTTGGCCTGGATTTCAGAGAAGTAGATACCAAACAGGAGAGGACCCAGGACTGAATCCTGTGGGACTTCACTCATGACTGGTCAGCAGTCTGACTTGGAGTCAGCTACATTCACACTGTGGGTTCTATCTTTGAGTCAGTTTACAACTCACCTGGTGATATAGGGGTTGATGCCTAGCTTAGTGAGTTTTTCTATGATTCCTGAGTGGGGAATGGTATCAAAGGCCTTGGCCAGATGAAGGTAGGCTGTATGAACCACCTCGCCTTCATCCACTGCTCTGGTGACTGACTCAGAGAGGTCACAAAACCAAACTGTGTGGGATCTAGAGTTTGGAGATTCCCTATATCTTTGTTTATTAGGTCCATGATGATGCATTCCATAGCTTTGCATATCAGACTCATCAGGCTAATGGGGCGATAGTTCCCAGGGTCTGTAGTTGATCCTCCTTTGTGGAGAGGGATGACTGTAGCAGTGCACCATTCGGTAGGGACAAACCCTGAGGTGAGGCTGTGATTGAACAGGGCACACAGGTGAGGTGCCACTTCACTCTGTAGTTCATGCAGAACACAGCCAGGGATATTGTCAGATCCCATAGAAGCTGTATTCTTGGCCTTGGACAGTGCTGTTTTAACCTGTGCAGCAGTAATACTGGGTGCCTGGCAATCTACTGGCATTGTAATTGGTCCTTTGGGGGGAGGGGTATGGTTAGCACTGAATCTGTTGGCCAATATATTGGCAATATCTGTTGGCTCTGTATAGGAGGTACCATTGTGCAGTAGCTCAGAGGAAATCTGGGTATTACCATGGAGATTATTTACATAACTATAGAAGGCCTTGTGGTTGTCTTTACTATCTGCTGCAATTCTGTTTTCATAGCTAGCTTTAGAGGATTTGATGAAGGATCTCATCTTTTCGTTGAGGCTGATAAGGTAGTTTTTCCAGTCTTGGGACTTCACCTTATTCCGCATCAGTTTCCTCCTTCTGTTGTAGAGTTAGTTTATGGCAGGGGACCACCAGATTGGCTTCCTATTTTTGGAGGAGAGAGTCTTGGTTCTATTGGGTATGGCGAGATTCATGCATTTGTGTATGTGTTTGTGCAGTGCATTGGTGTATGTCTTGGCAGTCATGCAACTATTCTCCATTTGCTTGGGTGCCGTGAAGTTAGCCACCTCTGTTTGTAGGAGCCCAAAGTTAGCTTTGGAGAAGTTTTCCATGGTGGTTATGTTTGTGGGGGGGGTGGAGGGATGTGGATTTACAAGGTGATTAGTTTGTGGTCGGATCTAACCAGAGAGGAGTTGACTATTGGTGCAGAGCAATGGTCGCCCATGTTAGTGATGACAAGATCAAGGATGTTGCTACCTCTAGTTGGGGTAAGAATGAGCTTGTCCAGGGGATTGGAATTAATGAATTCCAAGAAATGTTGGGCAAGTGTATTGGTACATGAGTAGTTTTCCCAGTTAATGGAGGGGTAGTTGAAGTCGCCCAGTATGAGAGTATTAGGTTGGACCCTAATATTCTCCAGGGTGCTTAGGAACATGGAGCTTGAGTCTTGGGGCATGGTTGGGGACCTATAGCAGGCTACGACCTGAATCACTGTCTTACCCAATGTTGGCTGCACCTGCAGTATCTCTGATGCATTATGTTAGACTACCAGTCTGGAGGTGTGTGCATCCTTTATGAATATGGAAACACCACTGCCTTTGGAGCTTCGGTCCAAGTTCTGGGGCTGAAAGGTGTGGAGTGAGTTATAGCCTGGTAGTGCAAGGGTGCTTTCTGCTGCCTAGAATCAGGTCTCTGTTACAGCACAAATGTCAATGTTCTCCATTTTAAGGAGTGCTTTGAGCATGTGCATTTTGAGATTTAGACTTTTAGCATTGAGCAGCATGACCCTCAGATTGCATTTGTGTGTAGCTGTTATGGTGGTAATTTGGTCTTTGGAACACCACCTAAAAAAGGCACTATAGGGATGGCAAGAGCCTTGGCCAGTATCCGGAAGCCCAGGGGTGACAGATGCAGGCCATCTCTGACAAAGCATTGAGGTCTGTCAATCATGTCATCCCAGGCAGACAAATACTGGATCTCCTTAGAATGACACCAGAAACTTAGCCAACTGTTGAAAGAAATCATTTTCTGCTTGTACTGTGGTATCATTCTGGGTGATGGTAGGATGCTGCTCAGAACTAGGGTCATACCCCCCTGGGCTACATAATCCGAGAGCTCCTCCATGTATTTTTTCATGCACTCCAGGGAGGTACACCTCAGGTCATTCACACCCACATGTGCAATGACAGAGTCATATTTGTACCTGTTGTTGAGGGACCTGAGTGCATGCGTTATGTGGCAGATCCTGGCACCTGATAGGCAGCTGACTGTTACTTTCTCCTTATTGAACCTAGTGAGTGGGACATCAGTGTGTCTCACTACTGAGTCACCTATAACTAGTGTGTGGGCATGCTGTTTTGCCTTAGAGGCTTTGGTTGAGTGGCACACTGTGTAGGAGAGCTATGTGTCTCATGATTAGAGTTGTGTTGTGGTGGCTGAGTGCATTTCTGTCTTGGAGGCCTCTGCTGTTTAGGTAGATTTTTATTGAGAGCCTCCGTGATGGTGTGTGTGTGGTTTGTGTTTTTATGTGAAGGCAGTGCTGGTGTGTGTTGTGGTGTGGTGCAAGTGTTGACCTTCTCCTCTTGACCAGCTATTCCGGTCTTGGCTGGAGAGTGCGTGGCTTCCAATCTGGATATATAAGTTCATCTCTCGCAAGTCTGAGTGTTGGGAAGTAAGAGCAGTGGGTTGTCAGTGTACATGAGGCAGTTGCTACATTGCCTTAGGATGCCCAACTTCACCAGGTTAACAGGAGAAAGCACAGGGAACTGACCTTTAGACATGCCTGGATGGGTGGGCATTAATAATAAGTACTGGAGCTGTTTCCTTGTAGAACATTTAGTGCTGGTAGCACTTTTGTGTGCTACAATAATTGCTACAAGAAATCTGGGAAAGTGCTAGACTTATAAGCTAGTAAAAATGCAGGAGAAGAAGAACTAGCTGATCTAAGGGAAAAATTGAAGAGCAGACTTTGGCACCGCTCAGAAGCTTACAAACAGCCCTGGGTACAGCAAATCTGTAGCTGGACTAGATTAGTTACAGGAAAGGTGGAAAACAAGCACAAATGTGGGCTTTTAAAGCCAAAAGTTGAAAGAGATGGAAAAACTATCCAAACGGCCAATAAACTACACTTTCTGGGACAGAAACCACTCCTCTTGTGGTAGATAGGCTACCTAGTGCTTACCACTCCCACTGACAAGCTAGAATGCTTCCTTCCAACAAAGAAAGGCTTGGGGGGCTCAGAAGCTTACAAACAGTCCTAGATACAGCAAATCTGTGTCTGGACTAGACTAGTTACAGGAAAAGTGGAAAACAAGCACAAACCAGTATCTCTTTTTGTGCTCATAATAACCTATCCCATTTGGTTATAGCTTCACTTTACCCATCCCATGGTTGGTAATTATATATTACCCCAATAAGAATAACTGGGATCATACCATAGATAATTTGAGGGGACCCATGCATGGGATAAAGCATTTAGGAACTGCCTCGGTCTATTAGTAGTACAAGGGTCAGGTCTGGGGTAAAATTTCTGTTTCCCAGCCATATATTTAAATTGTGCTCGAATATGGAGAGGGATGAACTTTCTTTACGTGGATTGGAAGTCTGTTCCATTTCAGCGGTATCCTCTGCGAGATATACTTGTTCCTCCAAACCATTGTGTTGATGTTGCAGAAGAGGTTTGGATCAATATACTGAGTATTGCTGATGCCTTTTGACTTACAGATGTGCAGTAAATCCATCAGTAATAGGTCAGAGGATGACTTGCATGCCAGACACAGTTCACCTCTTAGCAGTCTGTAGGATGTCAAGTATAGTGACAAGACTTTGAGTCAGTCCATGTAGGACATGTTGTTTAGGTCTTGTATCCTTTAAGTCAAGTATTTCTGTGGGCGTTCCAGTAGTTACATGTGTCTGGACAGATACGTGCCAAAAGGGGCATTATATTCAATGACTGGCCTAGTGAGGACTAAGTAAAGAGGGATAATGGCATCCCTTAATCTAGACACAATCCCTTTGTTGATAAGCCATGCAATATAGAAGGACTTTCTTATAACAATGGACACATATTAGTCAAAGGTTGGATCACTGTTCAAATATGTTCCAAAAACCCAAACAACTT
Source organism: Protopterus annectens (assembly GCF_019279795.1). Classification (NCBI taxonomy): domain Eukaryota; kingdom Metazoa; phylum Chordata; order Ceratodontiformes; family Protopteridae; genus Protopterus; species Protopterus annectens. The sequence continues at coordinate 112,044,993 of NC_056744.1, forward strand.
GGTCAATTCTTAGGGAAGTACTGTCAATGTAATGTAATGTTTTCCTTGGGGTAAATCACTTCTCAGAGAATACAATAATGCTTTTTTGGCATTTAGTTTCAGTCCATGATTTTGGCACCAGTTATTTAATGGGAACAAACTTTCCTGCAGGATGGCCAAGCCATTTGCTGATTTAGTAATTGTTCCTAGCTTGTAGTCATCTGCAAACTTAGACATACGGAGCCCTTTAGTATTGCCTTTTAGTTCAGGCAAGAGAGATCCCAGCAGAGAACCCTGGGGGACTCCACTGTTGACTGGTATCTTTGTGAGGGTAACTACCCCTAATTTGATTATCTATGTCCTGTCTGTGAGCTAGTTGGCAATCCAGTGGGGTAAAATGGGGGGTTATTCCCAGTTTATTTAGCTTTTCTATTATGCCTGAGTGTTGAAAGCATTGGACATGTCAAAGTATGTAGTGTGTACCATTTTGCCTTCATCCATTGCTTTGGTGACCTTTTCAGAAAAATCCACTAAGTTAAACAAGCATGACCTGCCCTTGATGAATCCAAACTGAGATGGGTTCAGTGTTTGGAGGTACCCTATGTCCTTATTGATTAGTTTCATGATAAGTCTTCCCATGGTTTTATATGTGAGACTGGTCAGATTTATAGGTCTGTAATTGCCTGAGTCTGTGGAAGGTCAACCCTTATGTAGGGAAATGACTGTAGCCATTCTATATTTGTTTGGTACAAAACCTGTATGGAGGCTGATACTGAACAGTGTTGCTAGGGGTGTGGTTAAATCGTACTTCATGCAATTTAAGATACATCCAGGGATATTGTCAAGACCCACTGATGCAGTATTTTTAGCTTCTGATAACATTTTTAGGACTTGGTCTTGTGTGATACAGTTTCTGGTATATCATGAGGGACAGAGAGAGAGAGAGTGGTAAAATTAGAACTAAATTTATTGGCCAATAGGTTTGTTATATCTTCAGCATCAGAGTAGGTAACATCATTCACAATCAGCTCAGTGCATTGCTGTGCTGTGCTTTTGAGATTACAAACAAATAAAAAAATGCATTGTGATTGTGTTTGGCATGGATAGCTATTTTATTATTTATAAATTTTGAATGTCTTGATCATATACAATTTTTGTACATGTATAACCATTGTAACAATGGATTTAATGTAATTCACTATGCGTTCATATTATATTTGTAGTTTCTGTGTGGCTTTTCTCCCTTGGCCTCCACTGAAAAGTGTTTTTTTTTTCTGCCCAGTCGGACATTCTAGGTAAACAAATGCTAATGAATATATTAAATAGTAGAGGTGTTAATACTAAATGCTGTGACACACCTCATGTTATTTGACAACTCATTAGACCAGCATATTCATTGTGTTTGGTTGTGGTAGCTTTTCAACCAAGTGACTGCTCTGTTTGTTAGGCCTAGTTCCTTGAGTCTAAGTAATAGTATGGGATGTGAAACTGTATCAAATCTTTTGGACAGGTCTAAATTATGATGCAGGTATGTCATCTTAATTTTGCCTGTCACGAATATTTATTTATTTATTTATTAGCATTTGTTTAAAAGTCCACTGGGCCAGTTAGAACCCATTTTCAATGGAGGCCTGGGGAGAAAAGCTCCACAGGTCAAAATAGTTTGACTTCTTCTTCTTCTTTCGGCTGCTGCCATTAGGGGTCGCCACAGCAGATCAAATGTTTCCATTTCTTCCTGTCCTCTGCATCTTGCTCTGTCACACCAACCACCTGCATGTCCTCTCTCACCACATCCATAAACCTTATCTTAGGCCTTCCTCTTTTCCTGTTACCTGGCAGCTTCATCCATAGCATCTTTTTCCCAATATACTCTTCATCCCTCCTTAGCACATGTCCAAACCAACTTAATCTTGCCTCTCTGGCTTTGTCTCCAAACCTTCCAACCTGGGCTGACCCTCTAATATACTTATTCCTAATCCTTTCCATCCTCGTCACACCCAGTGCAAATCTTAACATATTCAACTCTGCCACGTCAAGCTCTGACTCCTGCCTTTTTGTCAGTGCCACTGTCTCCAACTCATATAACATAGCTGGTTTCACTACTCTCTTGTAGACCTTCCCTTTTACTCTTACTGGTACTCGTCTGTCACAAATCACTCCTGACACTCTTCTCCACCCACTCCATCCTGCCTGTACTCCCTTCTTCACCTCTCTTCCACACTCACCATTACTCTGAACTGTTGATCTCAAGTATTTAAACTCATCCACCTTCGCCACCTCTACTCCTTGCATCCTCACCATTCCTCTATCCTCCCTCTCATTCACACACATATATTCTGTCTTAGTCCTGTTGACCTTCATTCCTCTTCTCTCTAGAGCATATCTCCACCTCTCCAGGGTCTCCTCCACCTGTTCCCTACTCTCACTACAGATCACAATGCCCTTCCTGACGCAACCCTCCCCATTTATCCAGGCTTGGGACCGGCACAAAGAAATGCACTGGCTTGTGCATCCCCAGTGGCTGGGTAAGGTCAAAATAGTTTGACAATGTATAATAACAGAAACAGTCAGTAAAACAAAGATATAGTACAAATACACAATAAAATACATTGAACAAGAGATTATACAATGCAGAGAAATAAGAACAAAGCACATATAGTAGAATGAACAGTACAATTCAAATACAATTCATGCTATTTTGAAAGTATAGGATAATCAAACCTGTGAGGCATGAATTTTAGATAGAGTAACATTTGGTAGACTTAGGTGAGACTTTTAGTATATGTAGTCATTAATTAGTAAAGAAGGCTTAGAAGGAAGGAATAAGTTAAAAAGGATGAAGAGGACTTAAGTAGGAGCCAGGTTGTAGAAGGTTAAGAGTTGATGCATGTGCAAAGCCAGAAAGTGGTGAGATGTGGTCTGAGAGATTTATTTGAAGGAAGAGACATTATTTGTAGTTCTAATAGGTAATGGGAATGCATTCCATTGTTTAGCAAGGAATAAAGCATGTGACCACCTGGGAGTTTAGGTTTTTCATCTTGGAGGAGAAGTTGGTTTTCTGATCTGAGTGGTCTATTTGTATGATACTGAGTTAGTATAGAAGAGAGGGCTGGACAATCTGAGGGATTATGAATAATTTTATGTGCCGTGATTAATTGTAGGTATGTTAGTTGATGTGAGAGCTCAAACCAATTAAGAGAATGTAATGAAGAGCAGTGATGGGAGGAGTGTTTTGAATTGGTTGTGACCTTGGCAAATTTACTGTAACAGGACTCAAGCTTAATCTTCAAGGAGGAATGGATATTAGTGAAGAGTGGAGCACCATATAGGAGAGAGGGTAGGAGAAAGGTTAAAGCAAGAGTTTGCTTAATTGTACAGCTAAGAAAGTTTTTATGCCTGTAAAGGGTGCATAGTTTTTAGTGTATTTTTTTTTTTTATATTGCTATGACCATGGAAGTCAAAATATAGATTTTCATCCAAGATAACTCCTAGTAGCTTAGTAGCTTTGTGTGAGAGACTGCCTCTATAGTGTTCATGTTTTCAAAGTGTATGATAAAATCTGCTTATTTAAGGGAGTACTTTTCTTGGGGGTAAATAGCAGCAGTTTTGTTTTGTTAGAGTTTAGGGAAAGATGATTATCGGTCATCCAAGTTTCAGTGGAAGAAAAGGCATTTTGGGTTATTTGAAGAAGTTCAGTAATAGAGTAGGCGGAGCAAATAATGGTTGAGTCGTCAGCATATTGTATCGCTGAATGATTAATAAGAGTAGAGTGAAAGTCACTGATGAAAATACTAAAGAGTAGAAGTCGAAGAATAGAGCCTTAGGGAACTCCTGTGGATGTGCTGAGGAATGGGGAGAAAGAGATGCACCATTTAGTAGATTGTAGCCTGTTTGTTAGGTAGTTAGTGAACCAGTTTAGAGTTGCGAGGCAATACCTAGATTAGAGAGTTTGGAGAGAAATAAAGGGTGAGATACAGTATCAAACTCTTTAGAAAGGTGAAGAAAGAGTGAAGATACAGTTGTGCCAGCATCTCATTTATATAAATATAGTTTAGGAAAGTTATTAATACTGTTTCTGTGCTATGGCTTGACCTAAATCCATGTCATATTACAAAAGTCGCTTGTTCTGTGTTAGTTATTTGATCAATGGAAGAGCCAACATGTTAAAAAGAAAAAAAAAGATCGAGAATGAATCTCAAACATCGCTCTTCTCCTTTAAATTCGTTTTTCAAAGGGCAACCCCCCTGCACCCCCACAATGTGAAGAGCAAATCTACTACACTCCCAGATTTATATATAACTCCAGCATCACTATATCTCAGAGAAAAGGGAATATTCTGAAATGTATGCCATTATTTAGTAACTTCAATCTCCAATGACTAGCAACAAATCAAACATTTTAGAAGTACGGGACCAAAAAATAAAGTAAATGCCTGGATTTTTTTAAGTGTTATATTTTGGATATAAAATACTTCCTCCAACACCATTAACATATACTTCAACAACTTTGAAACATTACGTGGAGGAACTATTTTACATCAAAAATATATATAAAAAATATAATGCTTAAAAAAATAAATAAGTAAGTAAAATACAACAATTTTACAGAGAGCCCATTCTCTAAGTGCAATAATGTCCTCCAGGATGTACCCCTTCCAGGGGTGTAGAGACCCTCTGCTGCCTGGGTGGGCATAAATTACACATTAATACACACCCTGTTGGGCATTATTGCTTTCTTGATAGTAGGATTAATAGTTTTGTGAATACATTTAGGCCAATCTGTGTTAAGGTCACCTAGGATTATTGTTTTAAGTAATATGATTGCAGTTATCCAGGATATTACATTTTCAAAAGCTGATTTGTCTGCACTAGGAGGTACATGCAACCTTTATTCATGTTATTCATATACTCGTGTGTTTGTTTCTTATTTTTGTTTACTGGGGTATGGCACTGATTCCAAATGAAATTTCATGCCCAACCTGGATAACTACAAAGATACCAAAACATTTTCATGTAACCATTAAAGGTGCAGTACAGTTCCAAAGGAGTAAAACCATCTGAGTAACATTACAACAGGGAAGATACAAGTGCCTTTGGAAACGCAAAGTAAAGAAATGCTTCTTATACAAAAGACAAAGAAAGAAAAAAGGGAGAGGACATGATGGAGAAGAGAAAGTAGTGGGGAGAGAACAAGGCTAGTTAAGGAATTTACAAGGTGTTGCCTGAGGAGTAAGTGCATTACGGGTTTAGTGATTGGTTACAACTACAGGGAAGGCTTCCTGTTTGGTTAGGAGCATTATTAATTGAAATGGCTTGAGGTGAAATAGCTTAAAGTGTTTTAGTATCCATATAACAAACTATAAACTGGGTTAAGTACCAAAGAAAAAAGAAAGGATACTGATGAAAACATTTTTTTAATAAGAACAAGGACTGCTCATGTAAAAAAAGTGGTAGGTTGTCTGACCATTATTTGAACTACTGCATGTATTTGAAAAATGTATTTATTTCTGTTGGTTGACCACAGTAGTCTAATTGGGCTTGATCTGCTATGTTTCATAGCAGGCACTGCTTCATTATGCAGGTAGCTTTCAAATTGCATCTATCAGTAGTTAGTCAGATGTTACATGAGCAGTTTTTAAAGACCACAAAGTAATTTTTTAGTTTTGTTATAACCTGTATGAGGTTAACAAAGAAAGCAATATCTATATTCCAACAAACTTTATGGACACAAGAAAACTTTCCCATAATGCTCAGCTTCACCAAAACCTGTATTTCAAGTGTCTACAAAAATATCAGTATTTTTTTAAACTGTCAGTTAATTGAAGCTCCTAATACACAGCTGTATAGTGAGAGGTAGTTCTAGCTACTTGTTCATTATAAAGTTTAATTTTTAGTGCTGTCAAACTTGCGTTTGTGAAAATTAAACATACATTCAGATGATCTTCACACTCTCCTCTCTCTCTCTCTCTATACATATATATATATATATATATATATATATATATATATATATATATATATATATATATATATATAAATATATATATATATATATATATATATATACACACACATATGGAAGCACTTACTATCTCAAAATACTGAAAGCTCGAATTTCAGTATCTCGAGATGAAAGTGCCGAAAATGCAGTTGAGCAAAACTGCACTTGATCAAATTTGAAGTGTCGAATTCGCGGTTGTGGTGGCATGGTATGTGGAATTTGCTGTGTTTGTAGGGTGCAGTGTGCTGTGGGATATGATTTGCCTGCTGTTGTGTAGATATATGTGGAGATTTAGGTAAGTGCTATTTTTTTAAGGATTTTGGGTAGGGATTTGAGTGTATGTGAGTGTGTTGGGAAGTTTTAGGTGTAGGTTAAGGTAGGTAGGTAAGAGTGTGAGTGTGTAAGTGTTGAGAGTGGTGGTGTTTGTACGTATGTGGTGTGTGTTTGTGCAAGGGGAATATAGAGTATGTAGTGGTGGGTTTAGTGTCTTTGTCTTTTTAGTGCGACCTTGGAGTTAGTATATACAAGTAGCAGGAGGTGGGGGGGCACCCCCCATGCTTATATGTAGGGTAAGTGTGTGTATTTGTATTGCTGTGTTAGTGTGTGTTTTGTTGGTTTGTTATAGTGTGGGGAGGAAGGTGTATGTATGTTTGTTTGGGTGGTGGAAGGTGTATTTAAAAGTCGCAATTTTGAATTTCGCGCTTTTGGAGTTTCGATATTGTGAATGTTCGGCTTTATAGTCTCAAGATACTGAAATTCAAGATTTCAGTATTTTGAGATTATAAAGTGAATCCATATATATCTATTTTTTTCCAAACTTAATGCATACATTACACATCCCATTTCCTAAAACATAGTGAGTACAAATCTAGGTATCTTAATCACATCTAGTCCCCATATCTAGAGACTTTTCTCCTTACATGTTCAACCTTTTGACAAAACTTTTTTTTTTTTGAGTAAGAAGACCTAAACAAGCCACATACTAAAGAATGTTTGCATATAAGGACCTAATAAGGGCCACATACTAAAGAATACATAATTGTGTGCAGAGTTCATTGTTAGTAAAGCTACCTATACTGACTAAGAAGATATAGCAAACCTACTGCCGGACAAATTCAGCTCTAACGTTACCCCTGTCATCTCCTTCCCAAACACAAATATAGTTACCCCTACTATCACTAGGGAACAGGTCCACAATGCTCTCTCGAAAGCCAAGATCACTGCATCGATGGGCCTAGACAATATCCCAGAATGCCTTCTAAATATCATGAAACATGACCAGTCAGGATCTCTGGAATTGCTATTTATCTGTAGCCTCCAAACAGGATTCATGCCTCATGAATGGATAACAGCAACAGTCATCCCTCTGCACAAAAGTGGGCTATCTACAGATCCTAGAAACTACATGTCTAGAAGTCTCACTAGTCTCATATGCAAAGCATGGAAAAAAACGTATGATAAAAATGATCAATAATGACATAGGAACCACCAAACACTGGACCAAACCCAATTTGGTTTTGTCAAGGGGAGGTTATGCCTACTCAACCTGTTGAACATCTTTTAGAAAGTCACTAAAGCAGTGGATGAGGCAAAACAGTTCACACTGTTTACCTTGACCTGGACAAGACATTTGAGACAATACCCCATCTGGACATTGTTGACAAATTCAAGAGGTTATATATAAACCTTTATGTCACCCACTGGATAGCCAGCTGGCTCTCAGACAGGACCCAGCAAGTCAGAAATGGGGAGTCCACCTCTACAGAAATGCAAGCCAAAAGCAGAGTCCATCAGAGATCAGCCCTGGGACTGTTCCTTTTTGGCATTTACTTCTCTGAAGTCAAGGCTAATACCAAAGGTTTCTGGCTGACTAAATTTGCAGATGATTGCAAATTGGGAGTAGTCATAGACCCCCCCCCCCACCAACACTAATGTTCTCCAGGAATCACTGACACAAACAAACAACTTTGTGCCAGTGCCATGGACTAAAACTAAATGCCAAGACATGCATAATAGTATCCTTTGGGAAGTCATCCACCCCTGGTGACTATCATATTGACAACACACCCCTAAGAGTCAACCCATTAGTCAGGAACTTGGGGACACACATAGACAGTAATCTAGACTTTGACCATCTTGTAGTAGTGATTAACTCATTTAATGTTGTTCAACTTATAATCAAAAGGGTGGTATCTATGTCAAGGAAGTCATTGTTCAACTTTATTCAGTATTCATCAGACCCATCATTGTGTGCATTGCCATTTGGTATGTCCTAACTAGGCACATCCAACAGCTGGAATGTCCACAGAGGTTCCTCACTAAAAGAATACAGGGCCTAAGTAACATGTCTTGTGCAGATCACCTAAGTGCTCTATCACTGTATTTTATCTCCTACAGGCTGTTGAGGGGAGATATATGCTTGGCATACAAGGCATTGTCAGACCCCACCCTGATGGACCCCCTGCATATTCACAAAACAAACAAACAGCACCAGAATAACCCATTCTAAAGATTAAACCTTGCCTGTGATATAACTAGGACCTGCTGGACAGACACGTATGTATCCCAGAGACTACTCCTTGTCTGAAACAGGCTCTCCATCCATATGAAGCAGAGTTCCTCCCTGACCCAATTCAAGTGTACTTAGACAATTGGATAGGGAAGAAGAAATTCACCCCTGGTTTGGCACCTGTGTCTCTGATGGACACATGCAACCTGTAAATGGTTCATCTTCCATGCTTGTAAATGTTTCATCTCCCAAGCCGCTGCTTATACTTATGAAGGGTACCAGAACTTGTCAGAGTTTTGAGATGCATGGCTAGGCTTAAAAATGCCCTTGCGGTTGTTATCCAAGTACAGACCTATGAACCTATGAACCTATTTTAGAAACATTTGGGCTTAGATTTCTGCTGCAGTTTAGATTTTTGTAAGATGATTTGTATATGTGTAAAAGACTTTCGGCTTTTCGTGATTAGGGGTTGCCACAGTGGATCACTGGTCCACTATTGAGTGGTAGTGGATTTTTACTGTGTCGAGTTGCCATCCCAGTGCCCAACCTTCACAGAAGGCACACACACACTCATGCACCTAACTGCATGTCTTTTGACATTCACTCATTCCCAGGCAGGACATGCAGACTTCACACAGAAGGAGCTCCAGCTGAGAATCGAACCGGAGAACCTCTTGCTGTGAGGTGACAATGATAACCGCTGCACCACCACGGCCTGATTTGCTTAATTTTAGATAATTGTTTTGTTGGTAGATATTTTAGAATTAGCAGGTCCTCTAGAATAGACTTCCTATTGACATGAGGCAGATCCTTTCCCAAACCATCTTCAAGTTCACTTTGGACCAATGGATGAGAAATTGTAAATTCACTCCTTGGATGGAGCCCATGTCCCTTATGAACAAAGGCAGTGTGTAAAAATTGTCAAAACACCACTTGCTGACCCTTGTTATCTTTCCTCTTGGGATAAAAAATTGAGTACAATCTGGGGAAAACTGTCTAGGCTTGTAAGGGCTCTAGTAATCTCCTATGAACCTATGAATGGTATTAGATGAGAAGATGTGCGGTTTCAATGTTATACTCTTATCTGTTTTTTAGACTAAATGGTTGTTTGGGAATAACTAGGCAATTGTAGCAGAATTTATTAATCAGGATGTGGTAGTTGGAGAGTAGATTTAGGAGAAAAAAGAAAAGAAAGCAAGACTAGATGCTATATTATTTTGTATAAGTAATGTCTGTCACTAGGTTTTGTTATGTTTTTTCCACTCTAGTGGAATAGCTGCTGCTTGTTTTCAGTGATGCAATGGGGAGGGATGATAGCCGAGACTGGTAAGCTGATTGGAAGTCAGCTTACAAATTTTACAACAAAAGTCAGGTGATCACAGTTTTAATAGTTGTTATGTTGTGTACACAAGATGTGTGTGTGTGTGTGTGGGGGGGGGGGGGCTTAAATAGAAATTAGTTTAACAAGCTTTTACTTGCAGTGAAGTGGGAACTCTACACCCATACCTCAGTCTCAAGGTTACAACAACACAAAGAAAAGGAAATGCACATATTCCTTTTCACCAAGGTGGTAGGAGCTTGGAGATTGTATATTTAGAACCCACACATATCAGGGTATGGAGCAGGCCACCCTGCAATAAATCTTGTGTAAGCTATAGACTTTCACTCAGTACGATACAAGTGTGCTGTAGAGCTAGGCATAGACTGGTCATCATTGCCCATGCCTTTTCCGCAGAACTTGCAAACAAAGCAATGTAGCTTGCCTCCTTCAGATTAACCCGTTCTACTGTTTTAGTGTCTGCATCTCATAATGCCTTAGTAATGTATACACAGGTAGAAAGTAAACCCAGTCAGGGGAATGTGCAAACGTAAAGTTTGATATTCCTGTTGTGATGAGATGACCACTAAACAGAGCAGAATGGATGTTGAAAAATGTCTACAATTTACTACGGCCATATTGTAATCTTTTTTAAGTGTCATTACACATGACTTAAACTGATATCCTTATTCATGTATTGTTCCCCTGTCTTACCCAAGTGAGTCTCAGAAATGAGCTTACCCAGGAATGTGTGCCTCATTGACAAATTATTATGACTGATTGAAATAATGTCTGATCATTTTTTCCCATGAAGAGTTTTAATTAAAGTTTATACGCAAGAAAATCTACACCTATAATTGTTCTGTATACATATTTTAGCAGTGCAATATACCTTCCCTTAAACTTCTGAAGGAATGACTCTGCTTACCTGGATTGGGGGGGGGGGGGGGGCGTAGGCATTTTTATAAGATACTAGCATACAACTCCATTTTCTTATTTCTTATTAAATTTGACGGCAGTACAAATCTGTTATCTAAGGCGCATATTTAATATACAGCAGCATGACTTAAATGTTAATGGAATGAATCCACAGACTGGGTTCTAAGCTGTATGACCTTCACTTACACAGTGTGAGATAATAACACTGAAAAAGGAATTTAGTTTCTCCTACCCCGCCCCAACCAAGCTCCAAAAACATACTTGTGCCCACCCCAAAGATCATTTCTTGGTTACTAAAGAAAATATTTACATTTGTTGCTATATGCAAGAAAATATGTTGTAGAAGGTAAAACACAAAAACTAATTAAAGCAAGTTGCACCTGTATTATTGAAGCATGGTGCAGGAAGCAACTTCTTCTAAATGCAGGAATGTTGAAGTTCATAAATATAGTGCAAAATGTCTGACTCTGCTGTGCAGGCTAACAGGAAGAACCACCCTGTAACTTACAAATGAAAAAACAGTGGTAGCCAAATTACAAAGTCTATTTGTGCCTATTTGTATGGTATGTTTGCAAAACTAACAATATTGAAAAAGCCATAGATGGAAAATTAATATAAAAGGTAAAAAGGAAAGCATTTGTATGTGTGTGCATGAAAAAAGCAAGAGAAAAATGTATGTTTTTTGAAAATAAAAATGGCAATATGGGAAAATGGTGCATGTATGTGTGTGTAAGTAAAACAGTAAAAGGCTAAGCATGTGTCTGTGTGTCTGTAAATGGAAAACAGTAAAAAGCCAAGAATCTGTATGTATGTGTCTGTTTTGTATGTGTGTGTGTGTGTGTGTGTGTGTGTGTGTGTGTGTGTGTGTGTGTGTGTGTGTGTCTGTGTGTGTGTGTGTGTGTGTGTGTGTGTGTGTGTCTGTGTGTGTGTTTATGTGCACACATGCACATTACTTTCTGTGTGCATGTGTGGTAACAGAATTGGAAGAATTTACATGAATGAGCATGTATTCATACGTCTATACTTTTCGTGTATTTTTGCCTTACATTTTTAAAGGGCACAGGTTATATATAATTTTCATGCATTATATTTTGTTAAATGATGTATTATGGTCTTACATTTTCAAAAAACACATAATTTTCATATATTATATCAAATTCTTAAAGTCAGAATCGTTTGGTATTTAACTAAATGATTTATGTGCATATTTAAAACTGATCTTTGGCATCTGACTAATAGCTGATGAAGTAAGATATGCCACAAAATGACATTAATCTGACAAAATAAAAACAGCAAAAACTCTTCTAATTTTTGTTAATAACTCCAGTGACAATGTCAAAGAAATCAGAATGAGTCATCCCCAGTTTGTGGTATATATAGTTATATTTCTTTTCTTTATCACATGTTAACTGGACCATTATCAGCCATGACCTAGGCTACAAGGGAAAGGACAAAATCTACATTTAAATGTTTGGCTTTTATTCACTTTTTTGGGTCGACTGAGCTCATACTGCGACTGCTTAAGTATTAACGGTTCAAGGTGTCATTTTCCTGTGTCACCATGGCCAGATTCATACTCAAGTGAGACTGTTGTGCTTAATGCCTGTCAACCTCCTAGCCCAAGAAATCTGGACAAAGCCTGATATAATGAGAGGACAAAGACCCAAAAATAGGGGCAGATTTTAAATATTGTTCTTATAAACTTAAAAAGTTGCTAGAATAACAGGGTTTGTGTTAAAATGCATTTTTGAAAGGATTTGAAGTCTGAAACTCCAATGTATGTCATTATTTAGTGATTTCATTCCTCCGATCATCCCAGTGATTTGCCAGAAAACCAAACATTTTATGAGGAACAGATCAAAATTCTGAGGTAAAACTTTGGACATTTGAGAGTTATGTTATTTATTTTTATTTATTTATTTATTTTACATTTGTTAACCGGGCTAGTCTGGCTGGATAAATGTCCATTTTCAGCAGAGGCCCGAGGAGAAAAGCTCCACTATCAGACTAATACACTACAATATATGAAGTCACTAATAGTACTAACTATACAAATACAACTAAAACTAATATAGTATAATATGGCAAAATACAAATGCAAATCCTTTTTCATGTACAAATCTGACTAGATGACAATCAAAATTCAATCAGGGGCTGAGGAGAGATGCTTCAGTATCAAAAACAATTTACAGTTAAAACAATATCCATAGTAGCTAGTAATAACAACAAAAAGGTATTGGCTGAAAGCATAAAAGTGGTTAATATATAGTGTTAAAACAAGGCAGGTTAGTAGTGTAAAAGATATTAAGAGGTTAGAGATAGGTAAGAGGCAGAAATGATGTAAAGAGAAAGGAAATGATAAATTACAGTTACTGTTAGGTATAGGTTTTCTGGACTTAGTGAGGCAAGGAAGAGGCAGTAGGTAAAGGAGAGGGGGAAAAACAATGATAGTGAGAAATGAAAAAGGTAGTAGGAATTATAGGAGGTCAGCTAATAGATGTAAGAGACAGAAAAAAAACAGAGTGGTCAGAGGGGGAGTCAAACAGAGCTAAGAACAGAAGAGTGGAGGTATAAAAAAAGGGACTGTGGAAGTCAGTTGAAGTTAGAACTGAAGAGCAAAAGTACAGAGGAGCAGATTGGGGAGAGTAATAAACTTGCTGAGGTCAGTCAGGATTAGAGCAGGGGCATAGCCAGTGAGTTATTAGGTGAGTTTTCATTTGTTTTTTGAAAAGATGACATGAGCCTAGGGAGGTCAATTCTGTGGGGAGTTTATTCCAGTAAGAACCGACAGTGTTTGCAAATAAGGAATCACCTGATTTATTGTGAGATTTCAAGGTAATAACTAGTAGCTTGTTGGCTGATCTAAGTGAAGTGAGATTTTTATAAGGAGTGATGAGTTTATTTAGTGTGGGTGTGTTGGAGGGGTAATGTAGAATTTTAAAAGTGATGATTAGTTGTTGTAGTAGTATTAGGTTTGGAAGTTCTAGCCAGTTTAGTTTTTTTAAGTTAAGACAGTGATGAGTTTGGAATAGAGAGCCAGTGGCAAATCTGGCTATACTGTGGTAGGCGGTATTCAGTTTTTGAAGATTAGCTTTTGATATATTGATAAAGGAAGGAGAAGCGTACAATAATGTAGAAATGAGGTGAGTTTGGGCGAGAGCTACTCGGGAGGTGGCAGTAAGGAAGGGCTTAAGCCTGTAAAGGGCACCCATCTTTTATTGACTGACTTGATAGTTAAGTCAATGTGATAGTCAAACTTTAGCTGATTGTCTATGGTTACGCCTAGTAGTTTAGTGGAAAAGTCAGGTTGATGACAGTACCATTGCATGATACAATGGAAAAGTGATAGGGGTGGATTTAGAGGTAGGGGTGAACAGTAGGAGTTTAGTTTTTGGGATTTAGGAGGAGACAGATATGTTGGAACCATTTTTCTGCTGCAGTGAAGACCACCTGGGTAGCAGTGTGGAGTTGTGCTGGGGAAGAAGCAGAGCAGATGAGAGTGGAATCATCTGCATACTGTATACAAGTGGATGCTGGGAGGGAAGTGGGCAGGTTATTTATGAAAATAGAGAAAAGTAGGGGACCTAGGATCGATCCTTGTGGGACACCAATATTAACTGGGAGTTGAGAGGATAGATGGCTGTCCCAGAGGACTGCTTGTTTTCTATTAGTCAGGTATGAGTTGAACCACTGTAATGCTTGTGATTCAAGTGAGAGGGATTGTAGGGTATCGAGGAGAAGTTTATGGTTGACCATATCGAACGCGTTTGAGAGGTCTAAGAATAGTGCAGAGGAGAACAGGTTGTTGTTACGGTTTTTATTGATAGAGTCAGTGAAGGAGAGAAGGGCAGTTGAAGTACTGTGGTAGGGTCTAAAACCATGTTGTGAGTCTACAAGCAAGTTGTTATTTAAGAGATGATGAAGAAGTTGATGGTGAATGCAGCGTTCCATTATTTTGGATAGAGGAGATAGAAGGGCAATAGGCCGAAAATTGGAGAGTTCGTTGGAGTTTCCTCCTTTATGGAGGGGAATAATATGGGAGATTTTCCAGCAGGATGGGATTTTGGATTCAGTTATGGTTCTGTTTATTAAGATGGAGACTGGGTAGGCTATCTCGGATGCAGCTAGCTGCAGATATTCAGCTGGAAGCTTGTCTGCAGAAGGGGTGCAGGGTTTGAGTTTAGATAGCAGCTTATGTATATAGGTTGTTGAGACAGTATTGAACTTAAGCATATGTGTGTTGTTTTGAGTGGGGGTAGTTTGGAGGGTTGGGGGGGGAGTCATGGTACTTGCAAGTGAGGTAACTGTTTGAGAGAAAAAGTTGTTGAAAGTGTCGGCTATTATGTTAGGTTGGGTTTGTGCTAGGCTAGCTGGGGTAGGCGTTTTGGTGTTGCCAGGATGGAGTAGTTTGTTTATTCCTGACCAAAATTGTTTTGGGTTTTGGTGTTGGTTTTGTTGGTATTGAAGGTGGTAGTTTTTCTTGTCCAGAATGGTCAGCTTCTTAGCTTTATTTCTCAGCTGTTTGAAGTTTTGATGGTCAATTGGGTTTTTTGTGGACCTCCATTTAGACCATAGTTTATTTCTAGCTCGCATAGTTTGTTTAGTTGTTTTAGAGAGCCATGGGGCTGCTTTCATCTTGTTATTTCCCAGTAAAAGGCTAAGAGATGGAGATTACTTTTAACTACCAGTCAGTAATCAGTCTTTCTCCAAGGTACAGCAAAATAAGAATGAGGATAATACAGTAAGAAGGGTTTGAGGGCTTTGGGAGACCTTCCCAAATCAAAACATTCTTACTTTTGATGTGTTTGTTTCATTTGCTCATATTATGCCACATTCTAGTAAGCATGAATGTACTTGACTAGATAATGTATGAACCTCTGTTAATGCAACCTCATATATATCAAGGAAACATAAGAAGATATAAATATGATTATAACTGGGTCTCTAATTCATCTTCAAAATGAAGCTCAGGAGGAGAATTTCTTGGATCCGCTTCAAGACTACATGATAAATGGTTCTGGAAAGTGACCAGTTTATAATTCCTTCTAATATGGTGAGAGGTTTATCTGTCCTCATGTACTGTCAGGTACAAAATAAGTGCAACAGCATGCAGTAGCTAAGGAATTTTAAAGCTTTTAATTGACTAGACGATAAGTTCAGTTCTGGCTGCTGTTTTTTGTGGCAGCATTAGGTGACTTACAGGTTTTAAAGCTATTACTTGGCATCTGAGGCTGTCCTGTAGTCACTGCTGTCTGTGCTGCAACATAGGGTTCACTTAGTTATAACAGCAATGATAATAAGTATGAACCTGGTATAACAAGGTTACACACACACACACACACACACACACACACACACACACACATATATATATATATATATATATATATATATATATATAAATATATATATATATATATATATATATATATATATATATATATATCTATAGTCATCAACCTTTCAGATGTTTGAAGTGGGCAAATGGGAGCTGCGGCTAAACATATGACAACACAGTGAGTAGAGGTGTAGATAGCAATTCTGGCACTCAGTGCTGTCCTCTGGTCTGGTGCACCCTCCCCACTTAAAGTTGAGGAGCAGAAAAAAAACACTCCATTCCTCAATCTGGATCTGGTGCTCCTAATGTAAGGAGCAACCTAGGTCATGCTCCTGAGAAGCAAAAGAAAGGACACACTTCTTTAATTTTAAACTGTGGGAAACTGCTTAAAACATATGTAGCAACCAGCTACAACAGCTTGTCATACAAAGAGTGCTAAATCGTTTTCGTACTAACAAAAAAATTATTTACTTTTTAAACTACAGCAAACTGCTTGCTACAGTTTATCTCATGCATGGAGCTTTATATGCTTCAGTTCTGATCACAGTTGCAATACAGCATCTGAATACTGGCATTGTACTCCACTAAAAACTGACCAACATCTGCTCTTTGTACCCTCTAGTACTTTGCACCTTAGATGGCTGCCCGCTTTGCCCCACCATAGTTATACTACTCACTGCAGTGGGTGTGGCTAAGACTATAGTGTAACAGCTGGAGGTGTGTTTCAGAGCTCTTTTCTAGCCTTTTGATCCATGCATCACTGGATTTCTGAGGAATATTTCCATTTCATGATTATACGTTATGGCCAATTTTAAGATACTATTTTGGACACTTACTAGATCATAAAGTCTGCCTGATCTATAAAATAAGATACTGGCAAAAAAGAGCAGCTACCCGACATCTTCTCTTCCAAGAATACATCTCATATAAACCTCAAGGAGTCTTAGCAAGCCATCTCTAGATTGTATACTGGTCCCAAGAGGCACACCTCCAACTTTGTGCCATACAGTATTAAAGTCCTGACTGTGATTCAGTGGACCCAACATCCAATAACAGCTTGGGCTCTTGGGGACCTGGGTGGAGGGTGGGAATATGCAGCTTACCTAAGCACATCCTGAGCAGAGATAAGGGTTTCTGTTGGCAGCTGAGGCATGCCCTAACAGAGGCTGGGGTGTGCCTTCCCATCTGAGGGTAGGCTATGATTCTAATGGTGGATAGGGAGGCCTGAGTGAGCTGGCATAATAGGTGGTGATGCCAGAGATGTCATACTTTCTTCTCCAAATTTGGGATTCCAACCTCTGCCTTTCAAACTTCTCTCCCTTAGCAACAAATTTAATTTCCATCCTTTACCTCTTGCTCCTCTTCATTGGAGGGAGTGGTAGTCTGAGGAGATTTATACCATGAGATTGTTCTGTCCCTGCAGAGGGAGAACCCCACCTGTATGGTTAATTAAAATTTTAGCCACTCCTTCTGGTCAGCAATAAGGAAAAGGGACTAGGAGATTGTTGGTCTTAGAAGAAATAGACCACAAGGTCATTCTCTGTCTCTGTCTATCTCTCTGTATTTCTCTCTTTCTTTCGGTTTTGGACAGTCAACATGCAGAGTTACAGCTGGATTCTACAAACAAACAAAAGGAAAGTTCCAGCAGGTAAAGATGTGCCTGGTCAGAAAAGCTTCAACAAAACTCCAGAAAGACTAGCTCAAGTTACCACTGGAAAAACCTCTATTCAAGCTTTTGCAACAATGCTTCTTCAGGTTAAAAAAAAAATAACCTGGAGAGGCACTGTTGCAAAAGCTTGTTAATACAAGTTTTTCTGTGTGGTGATTTCAGACTGTCTTTTTACAGTTTTGTTACAGCTGGGTTCTGCCAAGCCCTTCTTCTAATAAGCATGATAATGAGAGGTAGGAATAGGCTCAGTGGGAGTATGGGTGGCCCTCAGCAGTGAGTGGAACAAGGGCTAAAAAATAACAAAAAATCCAAGCAGACATCAGAATCCGACATCCCTTTTCATTCTAACTGCTGATTAACACCAGCTGTGAAATATTTCTTTCTGCACAGCTGTTTTAGGGCCCCCAGCCCTAACTTTCTTGCAATACACATGCTTCTGCCCGTAGTGTCATTTCATTCGGATTCGATGTCTTCAGTGACAAACCTCTTCAGTTAAAACACCATGCATTTTAAGTTCTTTCTCTCCAAACTCCTCGTAACTATTCCATATTCTAACTTTGTTGGCCACCAGGCTTCATTCTTTATCACTGGGTGCCCACCAGACTTTACCTACTCCCTCGGCATCCAGCTTTTCTTATTTAGTTTTCTGAAGGCCTCATAACTAAAGCATTCTCTAGTATTGAAATTTGATTTCTTACACAGTGATATGAAACTTTTTTCTTGTCAGTCATCTTTCTTCAGAATATCCACAGAACTATTAACTCTCTTATTCTTTTACCTCTTAGCTACCCTGTGTCCCTTTTTGACTGTTTACTCTTCTTAACACCTCACTGATATCTTCCAAACAATGGTGAACACTTTAATATGTTCTGGAAATAGGTCAGTGAACAATGAACTGTGTTTCCTGTGCTTGACCTACACCATTTTCTCTCTGTCTACTCTATCTTTGCACTTTCTAGCTCACATCAGTTGCCAGGGTCTGATCTGATCACCACTTTGCAGAAATTATACATTATTGTGATTAAGCAGGAGACTTTTTCTGCGGTATGGATGTACAAACTTTGCATCTTCTCTCCACCACAACTAAATGCAAACAACCATTGCTGATAGATATAACACAGAAGATATGCTTAAGCATTGTTTAATTATGTCACAGGGCATGAAACTTTTTTCAGAAGTGGCAATAATTGGAATAATTTTGCAATTAAACTGTTAATCTGCTATATATATATATATAGTTACTGTAAAAACTGCATTAAACAGTCTCTTATTTTCATCAGGTGTAGATAAAATACATTAGCTCATACAGAGTATAACATTACAGTCTGATAAATTCTTCATTATACCTAAACAATACAAACCAGGATGTGACAAGTGCTTCTTTATGACACAGAAAGCTTAGCAGTTAAGGCAGAGGAGCTGAAGAAGCTTGAGGTGAGAGACGTGAAGTGTCTGAAATGGGTAGTAGGATGCACCCTGTGGGGCAAACAAAGAAAGGACATCAGAGTAGAAGCCAAAGTAGCCTTAGCTGTAGAAAAGGTCAAGGAGGACATATTACAGTGGTGTAGTCACTTGTGTAGGAAAGAATAAGGCCATTTGGTGAATTTGGAAAGGAAAGACATAAAAAAGCAAGGAGACAAGAACAACCAGTCAAGAGGTGAATGGATTGCATGAGAGCAGAGCTGTAATAGCTGGGCATGGTTGTCAAAGAAGGCAGGAGAGTGGCTCTGAACTGATACGGGTGGCAACATGTGCGACTACACCATGACCCCATGCATATGACACTAGACTGTGACCTCATGCATGTGACACTACACCACGACCCCATGCATATGACACTACACAGTGACCCCATACATGTGACACTACACAGCGACCTCACTCATGTGACACTGCACCATGACCCCACTCATGTAACACTACACTGTGACCCCATGCAGAAAATGTGAAAATGGAGGCTGTTGATGGCAACAATGAAAAATGCTGATGACATTATCTATTAAATTAAACAAGCTTTCCGTGTTTATGGCTTGTCAAATGTTATTATTACATGCTTAGGTCCTAAGAGCATGTTTATGCTACTTACATGCACTCTGCTCAAACACTTATTAATGACTTGGCTGTAGGCCTTGCTCCTCTTCATACTGTATCTTGCGCTGGTAACAGGACAGTGGGACATAGCTGTAAAAATACTCATAAACTATTTTTTAATTACTATACATGATGGTGATGAGAATATTGACGGGATCCTAGCTTTGCTATCTGCATTTCGCAACACTGACATTTGTAGCCCTGCTTTGTTTTTAAACCTATGTGTTTATCTAATGGGTATAAACTTTTAACTCAGTAAAATAAATGCAAACAGGGTATTCAACAAAACATGAGGTATGACAAAAAAAAAAGGTTGTTGATTAAACAGGATCTACAGCTTACACATTATGGAAATCGGTAGACCAGGTGGGTCAAGCATTTCTTAGCTGCAAAGAGAAATCTACATTTAATATGAAATGGTGATCACATTGCATTTGTTTTTTAAGCATAATGATAGATATCACTGAAATACTCACACAAATTTGGAATTATTAAAATTCCTATTTTTTGGAAGAACAGTAATCAACTTTTTTAAGGCTCAAGTGTCCTCTTCATCTAGTTTACAGTGATGCCAAGTTTACTTTTATAAATAGAATATTCATTTAATTGTTTTCTTTCCTTATTATATGTCTGCAAGTTTAGCCACAATCATATTTTATGTAGTCATTGCCGGTTAGAGTAATTTCTGTGGCCAACTATGAACATTTATTTGTAGACTGTAAATGTCTTTCCAGTCCTTTTAAGCAATGTGCAGCTTTTGGGTGCTATGTTGTAAGTATCGTGTGCCTTGAAGCAAGGTTTCTCAAATTCCTCCATGATTCATAAAACATTGGACACAAAGAGGTAGAACATTGTATACAGTCTTATGCCACTGTGTAGGCATACTACTGCATGCACAAATGACCTCTCCACAGGGATCGTCTCAATTGACAAACAACACATTTGTATGTGGATTAGTTCCAGTGGGGTAACTTATGTGACTTAAGTGCATACAAGCAGATGGTGTACTATATGACAGTGCAGTGATCCCCATGCGCTTCTGATATGTTGCTCAGCATCGACAACTGTGCAGCAATATGCATGCTGAACTAAAAATAAAAATTAAAAAAATCTGTTGCTGATTAGGAAGAACCCTACTGACAACAGAGTTCCCTGTACTACAGGTATACCTGCTGCTGCAACTTTATATGTCCCATCCACCCAATAGCAATATTGCTAAGGTCCAATCAACACACAGTAACACTGCACCAGATCCCCTCATTATCATAAAACAGTAATGAGCCTAGTTCGGCCAAATGCTTACTGAGTAGAATATTTTTATAAATCACTCATAGGTATGACAGCAGTGCAGAGTACATCAGGTGACATACATCAGCAGTAGTTATTGCTGCTGTGCTATGTTGTGTTGTCAAACAGCACAGCACTGCACAAAAGCTGTTGTGCTAGCAATAAGTTTGGAGATGCACTGGCTTTGTCCATCTCTGAGTAATGAGTGATCCACTGTGAAATTCTTACTGACTAAGGGTCTGTTTTATACCTCTGTCAAGGACTACAATCCAGGCTTATGAATCACACTAAACACAATGCACAGAGAGCTTGCATACCTCTGTATACTATGTTCATGAATACCAGGACACAAGTGTATAGAAAAATGTAACCCTGAAAGCATTTGCTTGTGAGTCTCATGCACAGCAGACTAAAACTGGGCTATTTCAAATGAGATATACTATTCAACATCTTAGCCACTATATAAACTTTGAAGATCAACAACAGTTCTGCCTTGAATAACACAAATGGCAGTTGAAGGACATTTCTCTGAACACCCAGGCAGATTATTTTTAATAAATGGCACACATATGGCATTTAGATAAGTAAGGTTTTGCTGCAAAGTAAGCAAGCTGATCCAGATAAAGTTTACCTTGATTAGCTTGTTTGTTTTATACCAAAAAGTCCACAAAAAATACTATGGGTCTTATTTATTCTGCAATCTGGATCTGCAGCTCTTGTCATGACTTGTATCTGATTTTGAAGTCAGTCAAAACTGGAACATTTAATGTTCTGCTTGTGGTAGCTGTGGGACAGGGTTGCAGAGATCAAAAATGGGACTACCCTATACAGAGTAGGACATATACCAATGCTGTAAGTATATATATATATATATATATATATATATATATATATGTGTGTGTGTGTGTGTGTGTGTGTGTGTGTGTGTGTGTGTGTGTGTGTGTGTATATAATACACATATGTGTGTGTGTGTGTGTGTGTGTGTATATAATACACATATATGTGTGTGTGTGTGTGTGTGTGTGTATATAATACACATATATTTGTGTGTGTGTGTGTGTGTATATAATACACATATATGTGTGTGTGTGTGTGTGTGTGTGTGTGTGTGTGTGTGTGTGTGTGTGTGTGTGTGTGTGTGTGTGTGTGTATAATACACATATATATGTGTGTGTGTGTGTGTGTGTGTGTATATATATATATATATATATATATATATACTGTATAATACACACACACATACACACACACACACACACACACACACACACACACACACACACACACACACACACACACACACACACACACACACACACACACACACATACACACACACACATATATATATATATATATATATATATATATATATATATACATATAATGAGAGAGACAGAGAGTTCCACTTAAATTAATTAGTCTTTTGGTGTTAAAACAACTTTCCTGCCTTATTTGGCATCAAATTGGTGTAATACTGTTGTTGAGGAATATGACTTTTCCCCAATATTGTATGATTTCAGATTTAGTATATTTAAGTAGCAGTTATTGTAGGGGACACAGCCGCTCCCACATGCGGGGTGCAGAATTTCTTGCCCCCTTGTAAAAAATATTGTGTTTTATTTGCTTACTCTGAGTTTATGTCTCAGATCATGTAAAGAGGCACGTTGATATTTTTTTCAGTATTTTTGATTGCTTTTAATTAACTTCAATAGATTTCTGTACGTTTGTGTATGTGTGTGTGTGTGTGTGTGTGTGTGTGTGTGTGTGTGTGTGTGTGTGTGTGTGTATGTGTGGAATCATGTCAGTCAGACTCATTTTAACTGAAAGTGAATTTGATGAAAAAATCCACCTGAAACAACTATTGTTGAACCTTAGATTTTGTTTTTTGCATGTGGGACAACACCCCAGTACCTGCAAACCTATATATACCTACTCTGAGATCACTCAACAGTGGAGAAAAGAAAAGCTTTGCTTTTGCCAAAATTTGATTTGGTACTTTCCATTTTTCTATCAGAATATCAGCAGCTTTGATTGGAAGGGGCCCTTCTGCAAGTGAAGTGTGCTGATTGGAACCTGTCTCGTGAAGAGTGATTGGTCTAGGGCTTAGAGTAAGCACCATCACTGGTTCTTTGGAGTTTTTAATTTTTTTTTTTTAAAGTTTTTAGCGTCTGGTACTTAAGCCCCGCATTTGAGTGTGTTGTTGTGCAATTGTGTGCCATAGCCAGACAGATAATTCCAACTATTTTTCCCTTAGATTCATAGTACATTAGTGTAGTCCTCATCTTTAGCCCATTTATAATCTAAGAAGTATTGCTAGTGAACTGTGACCTATTAAACCACCATTCAAAAACCCCATGAGAAATACCCATCTACAGTGCACCTCCTAGATCAGTCCTGAAAACACCCCCTTTGTGATAACAGTTCTTCAAATCTAGCATTATGGACAGTTGGACTACCCTTGTTTCTCCTGCCAGCCCTGTTGACTTGGGTCTCCTGAGGCAGTGTAGCAAATGACTCATGTATACTGACAACCCTCTACTATTAACTCACTCTAGGACAAAGTGTGGGAGATGTATCTACACCAAGAATCTTGAATCCCTGCACTCTTGCACTCTAAACAGTAACACTGAAGAGGTTGTCAATGCACCCACCACTACTCATGCACATAGTACACACCCAACACATAAAACATACGTGGAGGTTCTATCAAAAAACTTACCAAAACTTTAGAGACCTCCAAAATAAAAGACTGCTACAACTAACACATTTTTCACAAGACACATAAACAACACCAGTGTCTCACCTACTAAGCCCTTAAGGCTTAACACACAAAAAACAAATTTTCTTGTCATTGGAGGCTCCATCGTGAGACACATAGATGTCCCACACACCAGGTTGGATAAGAAGCTCACAGTTAGCTGCCTGTCTGGTGCCAGGGTTCTTCAGATCATGCATGCACTCAGGTCTCTCTGCAACAAGTACCATTATGACTCTGTCATAGCTTATATTGGAGAGAACGACTTGAGACATACCTCACTGGACTATATGAAGAGAGACATGATTGATCTCTGCAAGTATGTGTCCCAGGCAGGTATGTCCCTAGCCTTGAACGGCATATTATCCTCACCTAGAATGATGTCACTGTATAAACAAAAAATGATCGATTTCAATAACTGGCTTAGTTTTTGGTGTCATTCAAAGGGGATCGAGATTCTGTCAGCCAAGGATGCTTTGCCAGAAAATGTTTGCACATGGCATCACTGGGCTTGTGGCTGCTGACACATGCTCTTGCCTCGTCCATACTGCCTTTTTTAGATAAGGTCTCAAAAACAAAATTGTTGACATGAAAATTACCAACCATAACAAAATAAGGGTTATGCTGCTAAACGCTAGGAGCTTAAACCAAAAAGTACACACCCTGGAAGCATTTCTGTCACTGGTGGATATAGATGTCTGTGCAGTCACAGAAACCTGGTTCAAGGCTTCAGACAGTACCCTGGCTGTGCAAGACTATAATGCCTTCCATACCTTCAGACTGCAAAACAAACATGTGAGAGCCAAAGGAGGCAGTATTTCTATCTATACGTAGCAAAAACGACTGCAAGGACCGACAAAAGCTCACACCGAGCAGTTTTATTAAGCGCTTTTCGTCTCACTAAATTGCGAGACCTCTTCAGACAAAAACAGAAGTAACAATGATTACTTAAATACACTTGTAAAAGGTCATGTGATCATGCTCAACTAGTAACTAATTGAACAATATTAAATCTAACATGACTGTTACCATCAACCAAACTAACAACAAATTAATTTGTTGTTCCTTAAAAACCTATGTAACAAAGCTGAGGTTTAGCACCTCAATCTAAAACTATAAAAAACTGTAAAAGACTGTATAAAAAACTTGCATACATGTAACCATAATAATTCACACAAAAAAGTCCTTGTTAAATTTGACTCTTTAAAACCAACAAGATGCCATCATAGTAACTTCATGAACCTACGATGTATACATGGAATCTAGTTACCTAGACAATTATCTCACCAAACTTTAATTTTAAAATGCAAAGGATTGAACTTGTCTCATTTAGACCTGGAAAGTGGCAAGTGTAGTCCACAATTGCCATAGTAGTTCTAGTCTCTCTAGTAGAACTCAGTCTGGGCCACCTCTTATGTCTACTAAAACCTGGTCGATTGCCCTAAACTTAAATGTGTGATCTGTAAACTCTATTATGTGCCTAGCTAGGGCATTCTCTTGTTTACGTCTACCAATATTGTAAAGGTGTTCATAAACATGTTCCCGTAGCCTTCTATCAGTTTTACTGATATAGAAGGCTGGGCACTGTTGGCACTGAGCGAGGTATACATCCCTATGTGATTGGCAGTCTAACCTTACCTTAGTGGAATATTTACTACCATTAACCAAGAAGTTCTGACTAGCATCCATAAATGTTCAGTATTTACACATTCTGCACTTGAACATGCCTTGTCTCCATGTTAACGGAACAAAGTTTCTTTCTAACAGATTTTTCAAATTTTGGCCTCTTTTAAATATGCTGTTAGGTGTAAAAATTGAGCCTATGTCTAATTGATGACTCATTTTTATCTAATTCCCAGTTTTTGTAAATGATGTTACAAATCTCTGTAGCATTCCTACTATAAGGTGTAATGAAACTACATGTAATGTATTAGAATTACCTACCTCATTACCTAACATTATGTTGGTAGTGGGACTAGGATCACCAACCTGCTTTAAAATCGGTTTGTAAGTCCCATTGTTTCTTTTGGTTTGTACCGCCTCGATCAAGGCCCTGAGGAGTGTCTCTGGGTAGCCTCTCCTAAGAAACATATTTCTCAAGTTGTTGCTCATTTGTGACCATTCTAGCTGCCCTTACTAATTGCCCCTTTACCACTGACTTCTTTTGGTGAAAGTGGTGCCAGCTGGAAAAATGGAGGACTGTGTTAGAGTAGGTCTCCTTTCTATAAATCTTAGCAATACACTGTCTGTTCTCCCTGTCTTTAGTTGCATCAGTGTCTAAGTAGGTAATCCTGTCAGTGTTGCAGTTAACACGTTCACAGCTA
Organism: Protopterus annectens; assembly: GCF_019279795.1. Classification (NCBI taxonomy): domain Eukaryota; kingdom Metazoa; phylum Chordata; order Ceratodontiformes; family Protopteridae; genus Protopterus; species Protopterus annectens. The sequence goes on from NC_056744.1 coordinate 112,071,205, forward strand.
TATATTTTGTCTCTATGGATATTCCACACATTTTCCTATATGTAGACAGACTCCACACAGAAGGCACACCAGCTGATGATCGAACCGGAGAACCTCTTGCTGTGAGGCAGCAACGCTAACCACTGCACCACCATGGCTGCCCTTTGAAAAGTAATATGATGTAAAAAAAAAGTCTACGAATAGGAAAATGTGTGAAATAGCCATAGAGACAAAATATCTAGCTGTGAATTTTGGCTAATCATAAAGCATAACAAAATCAGTAGTTTCCTTGGCAATCTTGATGTATAAAAAGTGGGAGTTAGAGAACTGAAGTAAAAATTGTGTGAGGAACAGACCAAAAATATTTCTGAAAATCTGAACTTTTGAGAGGTATGGAACAAATAAAAATGATGCACTTTTAAAAGGTACTTAAACCAAAATGCATAACACAGGACTTGGTGACTTGACACACTCATGCAAATAATCTGTAGTCTGAACATTTCAGTGAATATGTAATAAATAATCTGTATTCTGAGCATTTCAGTGAATATGCACTAAATAATCTGTAGATTGAACATTTCAGTGAATATGTACTAAATAATCCGCGTGGGTTTCCTCCGGGTGCTCCGGTTTCCTCCCACATCCCAAAGACATGCTGTAGGTGGTTTGGACACTCTAAATTAGCCCTAGGTGTGAGTGTGTGTGTGCGCGTGCCTTCTGTGGAATGTTGGGCACCGGGCTGGCAAGTCAACACTGTAAAAACTCCACTGCCAATCATGAGCGGACAGGTGATCTGCTGTGGTGACCCCTAACCGGGAAAAGCCGAAAGAAGAAGAAGATTACTTTGCAACTTATATTGGTAAACATTATATATATATTTTTGGAAATGTTATATTTGTTTTGCAATGGAGCATTTCTCCCTGGGCCTCCAATGAAAATGGGCTTCTGGCTCAGTCAGATTTTCCAGTAAACAAATGTAAAATAAA